>NW_024525524.1:68129-71020 GCF_017590135.1 Pyrgilauda ruficollis
CCCCCAACAAACCCCCCCCTCCCCGTTCCTCCCGGAGCACGGCGGGGCCCAGGCACCGGAGCTGCCCCCACCGGGGCCCTCCAGCCTGGCCGAGGAGTTTAAAAAGAACGGAAAAAAAAAACAAAGGGTTAAAAATAAAACAAGAAACCCAACAAAAAAAAAAAAATCAAGAACTAAACCAAAACTTAAAACCCCAAATCAGCTGCAAAAGCAGCTCCTGGGGCCGGGGGCTCACGGCAGCCCCGGGGGCGTTGAGGCAACAGCAGCGGAAACGCACTTCTTGAATAAATATTTTTTGGGGGGGTGGGCTCGGGGCGGGCCCGGCACAGTCCGGGGGTGCCCGGCCCGGCCTCCCTCACGTCTGGTGGACCTCGTGGAACATCAGCTCCCGGGGGATGCGGGTCTCGGGCCCGAAGTTCTTGGCCGCGCGGCGCTCGAAGGCGGCCACCATCTGCTTGACCACCTCGTCAAAGAACACGGTGGCCAGCTGGGAGTGCAGCAGGGAGCGGAACTCGAAGGAGATCTGAGGAGGAGGAGGAGGAGGAGGCGGAGGAGGAGGAGGAGGAGGAGGAGGGCAGGNTCAGGGCTGGGTTTGGAGCTGGGCTCAGCCCCAGGCCCAGCCCCAGGCCCAGGTTTAGCCCGGCCCCAGGCCGTGTCACCCACCCGATGATGCGCCGCTCCGAGTACTCCTTGCGCTTGTTGCCGAGGCTGAGGAAGCCGCGGCTGGGCGGCGCTCGGGGCTCCGCGCCCGCGGGGCCCGGCCGCTGCTGCCGCAGCCGGAGCCCGCACGGGGCCGTGTGCCTGCGGGGACACGGGGGCACCGGGTGGCACGGGCTGGCACCGGCTGGCACTGACAGCACCCACAGCACCGGGTGTCACCAAGTGTCACCGGCAGCACCCACAGCACCCACAGCACCGGGTGTCACCAAGTGTCACCAGCAGCACCCACAGCACCCACGAGCACCGGCTGTCACCGGCAGCACCAGTTGTCACCGGCTGTCACCGGGTGTCACTGACAGCACCGGCAGTCACTGGGTGTCACCGTCTGTCACCAGCGGTCACCGGGTGTCACTGACAGCACCCACAGCACCGGCTGTCACTGGGTGTCACCAGCAGTCACCTGGTGTCACTGACTGTCACCAGCAGTCACCGGGTGTCACCGGTGGTAGCGGCTGTCACCGGGTGTCACTGACAGCACCGGCAGTCACTGGGTGTCACCGACTGTCACCAGCGGTCACCGGGTGTCACTGACAGCACCCACAGCACCGGCTGTCACTGGGTGTCACCAGCAGTCACCGGGTGTCACCGGCTGTCACTGGTGGTACAAGCTGTCACCGGGTGTCACCGGCAGCACCCCTAGCACCGACAGTCACTGGGTGTCACTGACTGTCACCGGCAGCAGCAGCTGTCACCGGTGGCACCGGCAGTCACCAGCCATCACCAGCTGTCACCGGGTGTCACCAGCTGTCACCAGTGGCAGTGGGACATGCAGCAGCCCTTGGGACCCTTCCTGATGGACAAGGGCCTTCCCGAGCATCCCAAATCCCTCCAGAGCCTCACAGGCCCCTCCAGGGCTTCCCAAACCCCTCCAGGGCTTCCCAAATCCCTCAAGGGCTTCCCAAATCCCTCCAGGGCTTCCCAAATGCCTCCAGGGCTTCCCAGGTCCCTCCAGACCCATTCCCACCTGGCCTGGGTCCCTTCCTGATCAGCTCAGATCCCTTCCAGTCCTTCCCTGGTCCTTTCTGGACCGGCCCAGGTCCCTTCCTGACCTTCCCAAACCCCTTCAGACCATCCCAGGTCCCTTCCTGAGCAGCTCAGGCTCTTTCCAGACGCGCCCAAGCCCCTTCCACACCATCCCAGGTCCCTTCCAAACCATTCCAAGCTCCTCCAGACCATCCCAAACCCCTTCAGGCCATCCCAGGTCCCTTCCTGACCAGCTCAGGCTCTCTCCAGACTTGCCCAGGTCCCTTCCAACCACCCCAAGTCCCTTCCAGACCATCCCAATCCCCCCCAAACCAATCCAGGTCCCTTCCTGACCAGCTCAGGCTCTCTCCAGATCAGGGCTGGGTTTGGAGCTGGGCTCAGCCCCAGGCCCAGCCCCAGGCCCAGGTTTAGCCCGGCCCCAGGCCGTGTCACCCACCCGATGATGCGCCGCTCCGAGTACTCCTTGCGCTTGTTGCCGAGGCTGAGGAAGCCGCGGCTGGGCGGCGCTCGGGGCTCCGCGCCCGCGGGGCCCGGCCGCTGCTGCCGCAGCCGGAGCCCGCACGGGGCCGTGTGCCTGCGGGGACACGGGGGCACCGGGTGGCACGGGCTGGCACCGGCTGGCACTGACAGCACCCACAGCACCGGGTGTCACCAAGTGTCACCGGCAGCACCCACAGCACCCACAGCACCGGGTGTCACCAAGTGTCACCAGCAGCACCCACAGCACCCACGAGCACCGGCTGTCACCGGCAGCACCAGTTGTCACCGGCTGTCACCGGGTGTCACTGACAGCACCGGCAGTCACTGGGTGTCACCGACTGTCACCAGCGGTCACCGGGTGTCACTGACAGCACCCACAGCACCGGCTGTCACTGGGTGTCACCAGCAGTCACCGGGTGTCACCGGCTGTCACTGGTGGTACAAGCTGTCACCGGGTGTCACCGGCAGCACCCCTAGCACCGACAGTCACTGGGTGTCACTGACTGTCACCGGCAGCAGCAGCTGTCACCGGTGGCACCGGCAGTCACCAGCCATCACCAGCTGTCACCGGGTGTCACCAGCTGTCACCAGTGGCAGTGGGACATGCAGCAGCCCTTGGGACCCTTCCTGATGGACAAGGGCCTTCCCGAGCATCCCAAATCCCTCCAGAGCCTCACAGGCCCCTCCAGGGCTTCCCAAATCCCTCC
>NW_024525525.1:0-1375 GCF_017590135.1 Pyrgilauda ruficollis
GTACACATCAGAAGTTTTTACATCTCTTACAATCCTGTCCATTGCTCTATAGCAGAACCAGAAAGTTCTGGAAATATTCCACTTGGGATTCTCACTTTAGTCATTGCACATTCTTATCTAGTATGATAATGTGTGACATAAATGTTTTCAGATACAGTTTGTTATTCTCATGCTTCTCTCCAGCATGCAAACAACGCCAAAATTATTTCTTGAAACCCTTGAAATACTTTATTTTGAAATTTATATTTATAGCTGCTTGTTAACTGTCTTTGTGGAAGACTCTTTGTGGGAATTACTTATTGTACTTTTTTAAAAATAAGTAATTTGAATTTATGTTGCTCTTGAGGTAAATATTTACAATCTATTTAAGTTAGAGAATAAACCTATCCCAAAGCCCAATGGGAACGTAAAGCTATCCCATTTAATTCTCTTATATTGTGTTATTTCCTTTAAAAGCTTGTTTTCATGGTAGTTATACAGTAATGATCTTAATAATTTTCCCTTTTCTGTTAATGGCAGTCTTTGAAAAAAAAAAAAAAAAAGAGGAATTAGCTTTTATTTTTCTTTTTATTTTTTTAAGCTTTCACTATTTTTCTAATCCAAGTCACAGCCAAATATAGAAACATACTGCTATGTTCTTGCCTGCTGCTCACCCAACAGAAGATGACTGGGTGCAGCATCTGCTCTCTCCTTTCTGAAGAGAAGCATAGCTTGCTCATTCAGATCTGTAAACCAAACACCCAGACACTTTCAATGCCAAAACCCAGATCCAGCAGCTCATCCTAGGCTCCAGTCCCCATCTGACCCTGAACAGTACCATGCCTGAGTACTGAAGCAACTATTGTTGATATGTTGAACAGCGTTTCAAATATGAATTTTTGTGGCTATCAGCACTGAAGAGTTTTGGCTATATGCATGTGTGGAGCAGAGAGTTATTTGGGGAAAAGAGAATTTCATTTGTGTGAGAAACTGATTTTTTGGCATTTATTTCCCACAGCTAACTTAAGCATTCCCTCTCTGTTACTTAGTCCATGCCCTTTTCTGGCTTAGTATCAAACATTGTTAAAGCTGTTCATTTTCAGAAGAGTCTTTGAAGTGGCTATCTTCTAAAGAGCAGGCAAGGATATTTTTCTGTAACCTTTAAAAAGTAAATAGAGGGCTGTGATGATCACAGAGTGAAAAACAAGGATGCAGATTGACAGAAAGTAGTGCTTAACTAAGTTATAAGAGTTTGTATTTATGATAATCCTACCTTGACAATACAAATAGGGAAAATCGCAAATTTTAGGTATTCTTAAAAACAAGCCTTCCTCTAAAATTTGTGATTGGGAGCTTTGAAATGGCAGAGGGATAGGCTGTTTTGAATGTAACTTTG
>NW_024525526.1:0-1374 GCF_017590135.1 Pyrgilauda ruficollis
GAGGGGGACATGTTTTCACTTCAAAGATTGACATATTCTTAAGGGACTTGTTCCCACAGCCTGTTGTTGAGTCACGGAGGAAGAGATGGTTACTGAGTTACAAAAGCAATAAAACATGCAATTTACTAGAACACTTTCTGAAAATATTATCCATGGAAGAATGAGTCTCCAATACTATACGCATGCTCTCCCTCAATAAACGTAGAATACTTGTCAAATATCACCTGTAAGAATCTTGGTTTAACCACTGAAACACCTACACACTAATTAAAAAAAAACTGCTATAGCATGTACAGTTTTATGGTTGAATTTGTGGCTACAGTAAAACAGATTAAATGTTTCTGTTAAAATATTTCAAGTAAGGATTATCTTGAATAGCACTAGAACATCAAAATATTTAGTGCCATGGAGGAGTGGCCTTTTGCTCATAGCAGATGAAGACTCCACAATACCATACTAAATACTCAGCAAGTTGCACTCCTCAGAAATAAAATCTGCACTGAATAGTTAGAAATCTACAGTGTGCTAATAAATTACTTGAGAGATAATTTCTCAGTTTCAACATCTAACCCAAAAAACACTCCTACAGTCAAAGGCATCTATTGCTGATCAAAACATAAACGATAGTACCAGTTACTTCCATTTAACAATGACCATAACTGACCTGGAGCAAGTTGTTCCTTACATGTAAAATCCGCAAAAGATGATCTCTGATGATGGGTTTTGATTACACTTGCAAGATGCAGTAATGCAGTAACTAGACTGTACACTTGGCTGACAACTTCTTGGAACATTTCCCTGGCTGGACAGAAAAAAAAAAAAAACCAAAAAGGTTAAAAGGTTTCCTAGTCTTTCCTCAGCTTGGGGCAGACCGAATTATTCAGTTGCTTCAGTGTATCCACAAATCACATTTTCTCAGTGTTTGTTGCAAGCTCTGTTGTGTTGATTCTGACACAAACCCATATTAATGGAATGCCACAACCACACTTGCACAGAAAGGAAATCTTGAGGCATGACACCCTGGCACTGTCATACAGTACCCAAGGGCAAGTGAGTCCTTGACTGCAGGAATAATATTTGTTATTGCTCTATTATTGCTATTTTAAAGACTGATCTTAATTTAAGGACTAGTAATTATTATTTTAATGTCACATCAAAAAACTTACTGAGAAGACAGTGTTTGACACAAGAATGAACTGAAAAGAAATTAGAATTAGTGCAGCATCATCTCTGGAACTACTCCTTCGACTTACTACTAGAAGGGAGAAACAAAGTAAGCATCTGCTTAAAAATGTGGTCTCTTAGGCTTTCCACTGAATATGCCACTCAGGCACCCTCAAGGCCACCGCTGTAAGGCAAAGAGCTGTGCCTTAA
>NW_024525527.1:0-1374 GCF_017590135.1 Pyrgilauda ruficollis
GGGAAAGTTACTGATCTCAGCACACAGATGTACAGCAGAATGCTTTTTAATAAACAGACAGTCAGAGACAGGCCTAGCAATCTCCTTCTGTTAACTTGTTTGTGTAAGCTACAGTAGCATTTTTTTTATTAATTTTGTTGTTTCAAAAAAGAAGTGAAATCTATTATCTGGGAAAATATGTAAAGTGAAAGTGAAAACTAGAAATCAAAACCCTACAAAGAGACTGGGCCAGGTGAAAGCATCTATTGTGCGGTTGCCTCCTTACTTTTCCCCCTCACCTTCCTGAAACACTCTGTAGCCTTTTGATGGTGCATCATGAGCATATATGCATACATAACGTCTGGGTATTTTTGGACACCTCTTAGGTAAACTGGAGATCAGCCACTATGCAAATGTGTAAAATAATAATAAAAAATAATTATCAAAAATACATAGATGCTTTCTCTTATTTTATTCCAAAGGAATCAGTCAAAAACTGGAAAAGAATTAGATGTTCATAAGCTAATGGCCTATGCTTATTGTGTGAGAAAGGATTTCTGGTTTTGCATCTTTACCTTCCTTTTTTTAACAGAAATTATGTTTTCAGATGCCTTTCTTTCCCACTCTCAGTAAGACTACACAAGGAATGAATAAGCCAAAAATTCTTCAAATATTGGGTCCATACTATTTGCCTCATGCTGAAATTTTACAGAATTATATGGGAGAACCCATCTATAGGTGCAAAGGAGACAGAGGGCTTTTTGCAGAGGGCAGCACAGGCTAAGAAGCTGTGTGATAAAAATGACATTCTTCCACCTCTGCAGAGAGACTACTGGTGCTCTCAGAAAGCTCTGCCTAGCTAAAAGAGCACCACATGTCTCCTGCTTCCCAGAAACTGATGGATCGTTTGAGAGGGATAATCCAGGCACTTTCCTCTCCTAAAACAGAGAGGATGCAAGTATCAGGGTTTTGTTCTTTATCTGGGGCTGGTGTTCAGAGAATTAGCGAACCTTGGATTCATACGAAATAGTGCTTGGATTCCTGAACACACTATAGAAAAAGAAGTGTCAATGTTTTCAGAGAATTCTAGTATTAGAGTAGTTTTGGTTGAAAGGTACATAGAGGATATATAAAAGCAATCTATTCCAAACCCTCCTGCAATGTGCACGGACATCTTCCATTAAGTCAGGTTGCTCAGACTCATCCAACCTGATCTTGAATGCTTCCATGGATGGGGCATCTACTGCCTCTCTGGGCAACCTGCTCCCGTGTCTCACCAGCGTCTTAGTGTTTCATTGTATCCTGCTAATTATTTAAATGTCTCGAAGAGCAACAGATTAGAGATGTCGCTAATATTTCCCATGTTTTAGAAAAAATATAGGTAAGGGAAACCAA
>NW_024525528.1:0-1372 GCF_017590135.1 Pyrgilauda ruficollis
AGTACAGTTTTTGGGGAAGGGTTTAGATTCACATTTAGTTTACTAAATATCAGTGACAATTTTATTCATTGTCCCACACCACAGACTGTCCTCCCAAGTTCCAAGCCTGAAATCATGTCAATCAACCCCGAGGAAAAAAGCAAAATTACTAAAAAAAATAGCTGCCAAGAGCAGGGCATTGATAGAACTGGAATTTTAAGGATGTTTGGACAAGCTCCAGCTTTTCACAAGTTTCTAGAAACTGCAGATGCTGACATTTAGTCCAAACAAACAACATAGCATGAAGGACAATTGATGCCCTGGGACAATAAAGTGCCAGCATGGCAACATCTGTTTAAAAAATGTGAAGCAGCACTGGTTGCTGCCATGTCTGCCATGAGCTCCACAGGCCTTTAGTTCATGTATGCAGAGGTGGGGCACAGAACCTGTATTTGACATTCTTTGAGGTGAAGCACAGAGGGCAGAGATTTCCTCCAGGACAAGGTGAGGCTTTGGCTGCTGTGGAGAGAATTAAATGTGCAGCAGGAATGGCCTCAGCTCTGGAATGGCTTCAGGAACCCCACCACGTTCTCACAGCCTTCCTGTACCAGTTATTTCCTCTCTCTCTGACATTTCCACTCGTCTGGCTGGTGGCAGTCTGGTTTGCTATCACGTGAGATAAGGATGGGGCTGTGTGATCTGTGATTAATGAGCTGTTTGCAGGGATGGGGAAGCTGCACATGCAGCTGAATTTGATGAGCTGACCTGCACTGAGCTGTTACACTGCAATGACCTAAGATGCCTTTAAGCTGCACATTGTAGTTCAGGTTAGGCAGAAATCTCATTTTTACCCAGACACAGGTACCTGGGAGTCTCTGTGGATTGTAAAACCATGTTAGAGGTGCTGGTCCAGCCCCAGGAGCAACTGTGTCAGTGTAGCACAAGGTCTGCACAGCAAGTGTTGGCATTTATCCACATCAGGGTATTCAGGAGTATCCTCACCTGACTTGGGTATCCAGCCTGCTCTTGTTTGTTCCATGAAATCCTACCAAGTTCTTATTATGAAATTATGACTTAAATATTAATTCTAGGAGGAAATTAATGCCCTTAAAAGTCTCATTAAAATTTAGCTGGTGTGAGCTATAGGAAAATGGTCAGAGTCTAAGTCAATAAGGATCAAGTTTCTGAGGAGGAAGGAGAGTTTTATTAAAGATTTTACAGACCTTAGGAACACACTGTTCTGGAACTTGAATGTGTGATAGACCTGTGTACCTGCTCGACATTGAACTTTTATCTCTGTCACACACAGCCTGTAACCTTCTTTATTAGACAGTAGAAATTGTGGGTGAGGAGAATCATGGAACGGTTTGAGTTGGAAAAGACCTTAAAGATC
>NW_024525529.1:0-1373 GCF_017590135.1 Pyrgilauda ruficollis
CAAGAAAGGCCAGGCCAATTTTAACACAAGATGAATCTATTGCTTTTTACTTTTTGGGCAACATTTAACTGTTTTAGCCTTACAGACTCATTCTTCAAAACAAAAGCCTCCTTAACAACAACAACAACAACAAACTGAAAGAAAAAATCTTTTTAAAAATAAACAACTTTGTGAGGTTTGGAGAGCTAGTTATCTCTGCCTTGGTCTTAGCTCTAGTGTTGGCCCCTCTCTCCCTCTTTTTCACAGCATTGCTTTCAGTGTTGTTTCTCGCCCTTCCCCCGCTGCTGCCACTTTATTGCAGGGCCCCAGTCAGGGCAGATCCTGCCCGAGCGGGGGGGGGGGGGGGGGGGGGGAGAACTCACAGACAGCCATGGGCATGGGGACCCTGGGGGCATGCCTTGGGTCCATTTTGCCCCCTCTCTCTCTCTTTCTATCTCTCTCTCGACCCACTTACCGGGGCTGACTCTGCTATCCTGGACTCTGGACCCCGGCAGGTTGGGAGCCACCCCAGCAGTTCTGCTACTGAGCCAGCCCGCTCCTGGGTGGCAAACCCATGCCATCTGCACCCAGCACTGCTGCCGGGTCATCTCCATGAATCGGTCCCTGCTGCAGCCCCTGAGACCCCACTGCTCGTACGGGAGCGGTCAAACACCTCCCAACCTTGACAATCCCAAACTTGGCATCCTCAGGTGCTCCTGACATTTTATTTCCTTAGTCAACATATCCTCTTTTCCCTTCAAGGAGGGCCCGTTCTGCTAAACCTTTTCTGGCCCCCAGTTTGGCATTGAACAACCTCCTAACAACCATGTGTTAAGACAATTCCCTGCCCTTCATGCAGAAACTGCATTCAAACTCTTGTCCTCCTCCAGCACCAAGATATCATCACTCCACACTGCAGCATCCCAGAGTCTGCTAACTACCCCTCCCCTTTTCTCAACCTCTCTCTTCCTTCCTTTTCCTGATTCAACATGCCTTGGACTGCACGAGGAGTACACACAACTAGTTTACTTCTAAAAGTAAGCTTACGACTTTTTTTTCTACTAAGATTGCAGTAGCTGTTATAGCTTGAATACATACTGGCCAGCTATGGCTCACTGGGTCCAACATCTTTGATAAATAAGCTACTGGTCTCTTTACTCCTCCCCACTCCTGAACCAGAACTCCATGAGCCACCCCATTTTCCACACTTACGTACAGATGAAAAGGGTTGGTTTTTTTTCCTAACAAGGGTAAGATCAAAGCTGGTACCGAGGCCAATTTCAACTTCAACTGTTCTAATTTAACATCATCTTCCTTCTGTCAATTTTCCATACAAAAAATTTTACTGCCTGTGTGTACCCATCCATCTAAGTGTTATGAATAAAAAGTTATCT
>NW_024525530.1:0-1373 GCF_017590135.1 Pyrgilauda ruficollis
AAAAATGGGAAAATTTGGGCAAAAAAATTGAAATTTCAAAGGGAAAAATCGGAATTTTTGGGTTATTTTAGGAACTTTCAATATTTTTGGAATTTTGGGTGGTTGGGAATTTTGGGGAAAATTTGGGAATTTTGGGGAATTTTTGGCGTTGGCAGGCATCCGACCCGAGACGCACTCGCCCGGCCTCTTCTCGTGGTTCCCAATCTTCTTCCCCATCAAGGTGAGAAAAACGGGGCAAAAAAGGCAAAATTTGGGCAAAATCCAAAAAAATTTGGGAATTTTGGGGGAAATTGGGAGGAAATTGGGGGAAAAACGCGGAAAAAATGAAGATTTTTGGGGGAATTTATGAAAAATTTGGGGTTTTGGGGGAATTTAGGGAAGTTTGGGGAGATGGAAGAAATTTGGGGAAATTTAAAATAAAATTTGGGAATTTTTGGGGAAAATGCGGAAAATTTGGAGATTTTGGGGAATTTTAGGGGAAATTGGGAAGGTAAAAAATATTTTGGAGGAAAATGGGGAATTTTGGGGGAAGAAAAAGGATTTTGGTGAGATTTTGGGTGGAAATCAAAAAAAAAAATTGGGAATTTTTGGGTGGGAAAATTCCCAAAAATTGGAAAAAAAATTTGCGAGAAATCGTCGGATTTTTGGGCAAAAAAATTAAAAATTCCCAAAATTTAAGGAAAAAAATGTCCAAAAAATTCCCAAAATATTGGGAAAAAAAAAAATTAGACCAAAAAAAGTTTTTCAAAATTTGAGGAAAAACGGGAAAAAAACCCCCAAAAATTTGGGGAGAAAATTGGGAAAAAATGCCCAAAAATGTTCCAAAAAAATGAGGAGGAAAAACGGGAAAAAAAAGCCCAAAAAATTTGGGGAGAAAATTCGGAAAAAATGCCCAAAAATGTTCCAAAAAAATGAAGAAATTTGGGGATTTTCTGCTTTGTTTTTCACTTTTTTGGGTGGAATTTCAAAATTCCCAAATTTGGGGGAAAAGGAAAAAAATTTTTGGAAGTTTTTGGGGATTTTTGGCCAAAATTTGGTGGAATTTGGGCGATTTCCCGGCAGCCATTTTGGAAAGCGGACGCCATCTTGGAAAATGGCGGCCGCCTTGGTGGGCATGGCCAAAGGGGCGGCGCCATCTTGGAAAATGGCGGCCTGCAAAGAGGGAGGCCATATTGGAAGTTGGCAGCCATTTTGTGGGTGTGGCCAAAGGGGTGGTAGCCATATTAGGAAATGGCGGATGTTGTGGGCGTGGCTTCCTGGTGGGGCGACCATTTTGGAAAATGGCGGCTGAGTGGGTGTGGCCAAAGGGGGTAGCCATCTTGGGGGCGTGGCTATGCAAAATGCCAGTGGCCATCTTGGTGGGCGTGGCCACC
>NW_024525531.1:0-1372 GCF_017590135.1 Pyrgilauda ruficollis
TTTTTTTTTTTTTTTTAATACAGTAATCTCAACAATTTTTTTGTAAATAGTACCAGCAAGAGAAAAAAGTTTGCATTCTGCAGAATATTTTTTAATCAGAGCAAAGACATCAAAATTTCTCAATATTGACTAAAAGAGAATAAAAGTTTTGTAAATATTCTTCTAGCATAAAACATTTTATGCTGAAACCTTTTATATATTTAAATGAACAAAGACACAGTGATGAAAAAATTTTCCACTAAGGTACAATGCCTATTATGTAACAAAAACACTCCCTACTTGTTGACTGTTAAATGAAAGTATATCTGTTTAATTTATTATATTTTAATTTCATTTGTTCCAGTCACCGGATTAAATCATTTTCACATTTTATTACTTATGTAAAACATTGTATTAACATTATGAGAAACAATTCTAATGTAATTGCATTCTAAGCTTCTCCAGCTTGTCAGGGATAAGACATATTACAGATACTAATGATATCACTTTAACATTCTTTAAATATTCTTCCACATGTTTTTTAATCTTCTGAATTTATGAAGACCATACATATGTTAAAAATTTTATTTACTACAATGAAGTGTATTTTTAAATCTAATTCTCTTAATAACCTTATTTTGATAGCACTCTATTTTACCATATCACTGTACTTAAAATAGTATTGGCAAATGAATAATTATTTTAACTGTTGCTCATATGAACACAGCATCACAACACAACCACCTTATAATGAACTTTGGTAATAACAGTTAATTGTTATCTTCTCAAAACACATTTTAAATGAACAAACTAACTGCATCTGTCAAAAGCATAAACCTTTTCTCATGTAGCTACCATATATTTCTGTCCAAGGTCATACATTAGTTTCTGACATAAGAAACTAATAGGACTTAGGTAAGTAATTAAAATATAGAATTGGTTTATGCTTGCATAGCCATTTGTATCCATTATGCTGAAAGCTTTCATATAAACCATACATCAAAATATTAATATATTCAAAATCTATTAATGAAATCCAGTTAAAATATACAAAAGTAATTACTATGTCTTTCTAGTTATTTCCTCAATAACAGGAATGAAAATGTTGAAAATCAATATAAAAATTAACAAGACTATGTTATTTCCTTTATGGAAGACTTAAACTAAAAACTTTGCTTTTGTTACTTTATTAGAGTTTTTTGGCTATCCACCACAGGTATGAGATTGTCACATTTTCACTTCTAAAAATAACTATTTCAGAAGGCTCTTACACAATCTCAACATTCATGCAAGGTTATTAGCACAGTTCTGGAACCAAAATGGTCTGGATACATTTCTGATTTTCTGCTTTATGTACTGTTCACATACACTTAAATAACAATTTCTGTAGACA
>NW_024525532.1:0-1371 GCF_017590135.1 Pyrgilauda ruficollis
AAAAAAAAAAAACCAAGAAAAGATTTTTCTTCTTTAAACATCTAAAATCCTGTTGTGAGATTAGTGGGTGAATCAAGATTTGAATAATATTATTATGGGGAAGTCAAGCAAACAGAAAGATGACTCAAACAGTTTACTGCCAGGACTATTTCTTAACACTGAGGAAAATCATATCTGGTTGCATATGGAATCCTCCCACAATGAACAGAGAGCCTGGCAAGAGAAATAAAACTGCAAATACTCCAACTTTTGCTGTTGAACTGTCCTCACAACTGAAGTGTAATGAGAAGACACCAGAAATTGGAGGAGGAGAAATCATAACATAGATAAGCAATTCCATGCCTATTGCATTCCTAATTATCAAAACAGACAACCTGCTTATTAGAAAGGTAAAATTTTCTTTAATTCTCCCTCCCCATCAAAAGAACCAAAATTAAACCCAAAGCAAAAAATCATCCAAACAGAGAGGGAAAATCCCTGAGCACATGTTCTCTCTGTAACCACGATGGGTTGTGCAGGCTAAGAACCTGTTCCTTCTGCTCCAGTGGGATACAGCAGGACAGCCCTGCACCACCTCCAAAGGATCACCTGGTGACTGCCACAGGGCACAGAGCCCAGCAGGGAGAGCAAAGAGTGGCTCTGGCTGGATCTGTGCCCACGGGCTGTGCCTTGGATGAACAGCACTGAGTGCGACTGACGGCTGTGAAAGAAATGCATGGTTTTCATCTGCTGTAGAGCATAGTGCAACCAGGCAAATATTTATGTATTGAGCAAAGAACTGGGCTGCTGCTTGCTGAGTGTCTGAGGCACTGGTGTGTTTGTCCCACTGCCCCACACTTCTGGCTGCAGGACTCACCCACAGATTTAGGACTGGAACAGGATATGCAGATCTGCAGGGCTGGAAGACATCCCTTTAATAAGAATTTGTAAGGAGATCAAAACAAGCACAGAAACCCAATTCCATCCTATATGTGTCAAAAATAAATTTACAGCTGGGAATACTCCCCAGGAGATATGTTTTTCCTGGCTTCTCCCTCACACTAGTGAAACACAGCCAGTGCTCAGTTCTGGATTTTGCAAACACTCATCATTGATAAACTGGATGGAAAAAGCCAAGTGTTTGTGTGGGCTTAGAAAAAAAAAATCATTATTTAATGACACTCAGACAAGTATGTTTTTGGAGGGCAGTTCATATGGCACCAGCTGTTCTGATTTAAAGGATCTTGGTGCAGCATGTAACAAAACCATAGACCAGGGTATGGTCATCCCAAATAATGTGTATATGCACAAACCTTCCTTCAAAGTAAACCATACCCTTAAATCTCTCCCCAGTGATCAGACACAAATTATATTTGTTTTGACGTACATTTT
>NW_024525533.1:0-1371 GCF_017590135.1 Pyrgilauda ruficollis
TAGCTATCTAGGGCAAACTGGAGGTTTACATTGGTCTGCAGCAAATGCTCCAGTTCCCCAGTGGTCATTGGCAAATATATGCATGTGAACTCACACCCTGCAAGACAGCGGAGGCGAGTTCTTGCCTTTTTTATTAGATGTGCCATGTATTCTTGGAAGGTAGTAATTGTCTTTGTAGGTTGGTTGTTTGTAAAGATCCATGCCAGTATCAATAAAGGGTCTCGAAGTTGAGTATGCCATTGGAAAATCAGTCCATAGAACCGCAGTGCTTTTCCCAGAATGACGAACTGGAAAGGCAGGCTGGGCTCAAAGCGATGGGCTTGGCATGAAGACACTGCTTCTTGGACCTTGGTGATGGCATCTCGGGCTTCTGTTGTGAGAGTGCGTGGAGAGTCCAGGTCTTCATTGCCATGAAGAAGGTTGAACAGGGGAGCAAGGTCCTCTGTTGTAATTCCTAACAGGGGACGTACCCAGTTGATGGATCTGCAAAGACTGTGTAAGTCTCAGGGCTTTTGGGTCGTCTTGGATGGCGAACTGCTGGGGTATGATGGTCTTTTCCTGAATCTGGAATCCAAGATAAGTCCATGAGTTTGTGTACTGTATGTTGTCCTCACAGATCTCAAATCCTCTCTTTTCTATGGTTTCGATAGTCTTTTTAACTGCTTTGACTAAGTAAGCTTTTTCTGATGCGCAGACTAGGCTATCATCCATATAGTGATGGATGATTGCATCTGGGAATAGGTTCTGAACAGGAGACAGGATGTGAGCAACATGCCCCTGGCATATAGTGGGACTGTTCTTTAGTCCTTAGGGAAGAAAAAGCCAATTATATCTTTTGAGTGAAGCCTTTCTGTTAAGAAAGGGAACGGAGAAAGCAAACTGTGGAGCATCCGGGGGCTGCAGTGGAATGCTGAAGAAACAGTCTTTAATATCTATGATAGCAAGTGTCCAGTCTCTAGGCAGCATCGATGGTGAGGGCAGGGCAGGCTGGAGGGGGCCCATGTCCTCGATGACCTCCTTGATTTTGCGAAGGTCATGGAGGAGCCTCCACCTGTCTGTTCCAGGCTTTTGCAGTACGAAGACTGGAGAATTCCAAGGGCTAGTGTTCTCAACAATGTGGCCTTTGGCAAGCTGTTCTTCCACAAGGGCTTGTAGTGTGCACAGTTTGACTTTAGAGAGGGGCCACTGTTCAATCCAGATCGGGTCATGGCATTTCCAGGTAAGCCAAGGGGTATCTGGCAGTGCACGCTCCTCAGTGTCCCCAGTTAGAAATCCCAACAGGGAATACATAGGGAAGCCCCCCACTGGAATAAAAAATCCCTACCCCAAAGGATGATGGGGGCTCTTACCACAAATGGGTGGATGGTTGCC
>NW_024525534.1:0-1353 GCF_017590135.1 Pyrgilauda ruficollis
CCACCTGCTGTGCTCCTTCTTGACCCAGAGCCCCACGGCCGCCTGGGGCAGGGGCTGCTCCAGGAACAGCATCCGCATGATCCCGGCCTGGGCCAGGCCTGGCAGCTCCCTGGGGGGAAATTTGGGGGGGTCGGGACCCCCAGGAACACCCCAAAACCACCCCAAAAACCCCATCCCAAAAAACCTCCCGAAAACCCCCAAAATCCGCCCAAAATCTATCAGAAACGGCCCCAAATCCACCAGAAATGGACCCAAATCCCAGCTTCGGCCAGGCCTGGCAGCTCCCTGTGGGGGAAATTTGGGGGGTCGGGACCCCCAGGAACACCCCAAAACCACCCCAAAAACCCCATCCCAAAAACCAACAAAAACTGCTCCAAAATCCATCAAAAACGGCCCCAAATCCACCAGAAATGGACCCAAATCCCAGCTTCGGCCAGGCCTGGCGGCTCCCCGGGGGGAAATTTGGGGGGTCGGGACCCCCAAAACCACCCCAAAAACCCCACCCCAAAAAACCCCCAAAATCCGCCATAAATTGCTCCAAAATCCGCCCAAAAACGGCCCCAAATCCACCAAAAACCCCCCCAAATCCCGGCCTGGGCCAGGCCTGGGGGCTCCATGGGGGGGAAATTTGGGGGGTCGGGACCCCCAAAAACCCCACCCCAAAAAACCCCCAAAATCCACCAAAAACGCCCCCAAATCCACCAAAAACGGCCCCAAATCCACCAAAAACGGCCCCAAATCCCGACCTGGGCAGTGCCAGGCAGGTGACACAGGATTACTTTAGGTTAATTAGTGTTAATTAGGGTTAATTAGCCCCACCTGAAGACAGCCAGGCAGGTGGCACAGGGTTATTTTGGGTTATTTAGGGATATTCCGAGTTAATTTGGGTTAATTAAGGGTTCTTTGTGATTAATTAGCATTAATTAACATTAATTAGCGCTAATGAGCCCACCTGAAGACGGCCAGGCAGGTGGCACAGGGTTACTTTGGGTTATTTAGGGTTAACCTGGGTTAATTAAGGGTGCGTTATGATTAATTAGTGTTAATTAGCATCAATTAGCACTAATTAACCCACCTGAAGATGGCCAGGCAGGTGGCACAGGGTTACTTTGGTTTATTTAGGGTTAACCTGGGTTAATTAAGGGTTCATTATGATTAATTAGTGTTAATTAGCACTAATTATCCCACCTGAAGACGGCCAGGCAGGTGGCACAGAGTTACTTTGGGTTATTTAGGGATATTTTGGGCTAATTTGGGTTAAATAAGGGTTCATTATGATTAATTAGCACTAATTAGCATTAATTAACGTTAATTAGCATTAATTATCCCACCTGAAGATGGCCAGGCAGGTGG
>NW_024525535.1:0-64517 GCF_017590135.1 Pyrgilauda ruficollis
GCCAGACACAACACACGATATTGGGATGAAGGCTGTCACCCCACGACAGTTCTTTAGTATAGTTTTAATGTAGTATTTTAATATAATATTTAACATAATAAATCAGCCTTCTGAAATGGAGTCAAGCCTCGTGTCTCCACACGCGGAGAGTCAGCAACAGATATATATATTTTTTTAAATCCCCTAAAAATTAAAGTTCTTTTCAGCTTCTTCAGTCTATTGTGCAAACTGAAATAGCTACAGCAACAATCAGTGAGAAGTATAGATCTGTTTATTACTCTAGAACTGTATTAGTCAAACTCTGTAAAGGTTATTCAGGATCCATTAATTGAAAGATTTAAACAGGATGCAGCATGTAGCCTGAAAATATTCTATGCAAAAGGTGTACAGATATCTGTACTATGAAAATGAGATCCCACTAGTAGGCACTTAAATTATCTTTTAAACAACAAAATACAAAAGATTAATACAATATAGTTAGAAAGAACAACTGAGCAATGTTGAAAGACAAGAGAAGCAAGAAGGAGTTGCTTAGAAGAACACAATTATTTCTTCATATAGTTAACCTTTCTGGGCATATGCAAATCAAAAGAACCCAAAGAAATCAAAGCTCAAAATAATGACATTAAAAGGAAAGACAGTTACAAGGAACTTGGGACTTCTAGTATCGCGGCAGGTTCCAGCCGGGCTATGCCCTGTGGGCTGCCGTGGCCAGGATAACTCAGTGGAGGTTCAGCACAGCGGCCGAACTCCCAAGCAGTTCCCAGCTGCAGGCAGCCTAAGCAAACTATAGTGATTTCAGCTCTCAGTGATTATCAGCTCTTTGTGATTTCAGCTCTTTAGCTTGCTTGTGCCGCAGCAGCAGACGAAGGGAGAGAGAGGAGAAAAGCTGTATAAGGTTCCGCAGGATTCTTTATTGGGGTCTTCCACGAAGGTTCTCAGTGACAGCTCTTCTGCCGAACCAGGCAGAATTAGGGGTTTATATACCCTACAGGGGTTTTGGAAATTGTCCAATAGTAAGGGTCAGGGGAAAGTGACCTATAGGCTTACAGAAAGATAAGCAGGGTCTGAAAGGCGGAAGAGAGGGGCTTCTAAGGCCTGAGTCATCATGACTTGGCATTTCCTAGCTCAGGCTTCTCACCTCCAAGGAGGCCTTGCAGACCCTGGGCCTGCTACATTTTAGTATGAAAAGAAATTATTATATTTCTACTCAAGAATTATCTCACAGCACTCCGTATAGTTTGCTATGTAGCAAAGGAAAACAACTTTTAATCTCTAATATAAATATTAATTATTATTTGGTTTTGGGTTGGCTTGAAATCTGGAAAAAAATCTAGCAGAGATGATTCTGAGACAGATTCTTGTTTTCCAAGCTACCTAACAAGTATAACAGGTTTTTAGTCACTTAAGAGTTACAGATCAAGTCTTTGAAGGTTTTTAAAAAAAAAAGCAAACCAAAAATTAAAAAAAAAAAAGAAAGAAACCAAAAACCAAATGCTGAAAGACAGAACTAAGAATATTTAGAAGGCATATCTCACAAAAGAAAATAACTCTTTTATACACAGAAGCAAACAGTAGCACTAAATTAACTAAATTTGTAAATTGTGTAATGGCCTAGAAGTAACAATCTGATTACAATCATTATTTTGAAGTTCTTTGCATTGGAAGACAATGTTAATTGTCTCTATCAGTTCTCCTCAAGTAAAGGCAGTTTCATCAAGTCATACTCCTGAATTTCTGTGTTTAACAATAACTTTCACAGCCAAATATCTGTCAGTCATGAAAATCATTAACATTTAGAAAGACAATTCATACACCTTGACAAATGTGTTACAATTTACAATAAAGAGGAATCTCTCAAGTTGGCTGTTAAAATGTCCTATTCCTTTAATTGAAATTTTAATTAGAGAGTTTTAATCAAGGAAATTTTGTAAAAACGGTTCTGATTTGTTACAATGTGAGGTAAGACATAATTTTTAGAGTAGCTGGAATATTTTTTTCTTAAATTTCCTTCTTTGTTTCCTTTCTTTTCCTGCATTTGTGATACAACTGTATACATTTGTGAGGAGGTTACATTAAGCAGTTTTTGCAAATATTATGCATACTGCAAGTTAAATTTTAGTTGTAACCATGCAGAAATTGGTCCAAGTTCAAGAAAAATGAAGCAATAGCAAAAATGGTGCTTCTGTTAAGTCAAGGTAACTGCGACTTGTCACTAATAGACAAATAGTTACTGGGTATATCTGTATTTTAACAATTATATTCAGGTGGTTTGAACGAAGTTGATCAGTGGATAAGAGATTCCAGACATGGCTGTTTTTTAAAGCATTTTCACACCCAGGCTATAAGCTAAGTGTTTCACCCTGATTAATCTCACCCATAGCAGACTCCTGCAGAAAAAATATGGTGCCATGATATCAAATTGGGTCCCTAGAAAATGCCACCACATAACCATAACATGAAAATTAAACTAAGATATTAAACAGCTAAAAATCCTATATCGGACATTTTAAAATTCTTAAATTCGGAATCTGCCTGATTAACAGACTGATCTTGATTGTACACAGGGAGGAGACATTGATTTAGCTAATGGGATATGGGAAAAAAATCCTGTGTATTATTTAAGCAACATAAAA
Source organism: Pyrgilauda ruficollis (assembly GCF_017590135.1). Classification (NCBI taxonomy): domain Eukaryota; kingdom Metazoa; phylum Chordata; class Aves; order Passeriformes; family Passeridae; genus Pyrgilauda; species Pyrgilauda ruficollis. The sequence goes on from NW_024525535.1 coordinate 2,637, forward strand.
TCACTCCAATTTCTAAAGCAAAACTTTTCATTAATAATGTATTAAAACAATGTTTCTTGGAATCTGATTTTTCATTTCTGCTGTACATACAATGGTTTCTTAAACTGTATAGAATTGTGGGACTGGAATATATGAATTACTGCATTTTTCCAAAATAGTCTTTCAAAGAGGGTATTTGGAAAGTTATTACTATTCTATCTGGTCATATATTTACTTCCTGTAAGAAAGATTCTTCAATATGAAAGTCAGAAGCTTAAGGAATTTGTATCTATAGATGCTATCAAGGAGAATGCTATCAAGGAGAATCAATACTCAAGCAGAGAAATAAAGAACATTAAATTGTATCATTTTGTTAAAAATTTTGTTGTATAATTTTTGTTAAAAAAAAGTGTCTTGGCTTACATTTCACTATAGGAGCAAATTTTCTTTGAAAGTAAAAATGCTTTCAGAAAGTCCAAGAAGGCATCATTGGACCTGTTTTCTACAACTTATACCTTTAGCTGTATCATATAAAATCACACTGAGGGGAAAAAAAAAACAAAAACAAAAACAAAAACAAAAACAAAAAAAAAAAAAAAAAAAAAAAAAAAAAAAAAAAAAAAAAAAAAAAAACCCCCCCCCCCCCCAAAAAAAAAAAAAAAAAAAAAAAAAAAACCACCAAACAGGTTTGGTTTGTGAGAAGTAACTTCAATAAAAGTGATGCGAAGCTTTCATCATCCCAGTGAAGAGAAAAGCAGCTGGCATGACCAAGAAATTCATTGACGGGAACTGCCTTCTACATGATCAGATACATAAATAAGACCTCCTGGTAATCAATGAAATGGAGATGGACTTACAGTAACTTGGCAGCACATACAAGAGCTGACACCAGCAACACCTGCAACTATTGTAGCTCAGAAGGGCAGTGAATGCAGTGGGAGATAGCACAGGTAAAAACTCAGCTCTCCACTGACCTCAATCACAGAAAAACAGGAAATATGAACTAGGTCAGATTGCTAGGGCTGGATCAAGAGAAAACCAATACTAAGTATGCATACAATCAGCTAAGGGCAAAGTACTGCTTAATAAGCAATTAATTATGGAGTTAGTACCTTTTGGCAAATAAAGAAGATTGTGGCTAAGCATGGTAAATTATGACTGCCCAGCCTGATTGACTTCTAGGATGAAATAGATGGAGCTGGGGTAAAAAGCAATGAGTGTCATTTATGTGGATTCTGGCAAGACTTTTCACCCAGACTCCCAGTCATCCATATCAAAGCTTTGATGTTGTGTTCTGGATAGGAACACATGTAAATAGTAAAAAAAAAATGGCTGAATAGTTGGGCTCAAATTAGTCATCATCAGATATAGCCTAGCTGGAGGCCAACAAGAAGGAATACTTTAAGGATCTATCCTGAAACATATCTAGTTTAGAATCATTATCATTGACCTGGACAAAAGGCTTGCTCATATGGTTCACAGATGACCTGTTGCAATCCAATTTAAACCCAGAAGAGCAAAGAAAGTAAGTCTCTGTGTATAAACCAGAAAAAACTTTGAAGGTTCAAAATATAGAGAAAAACAAGAGTAAAACCAAACGAGGTTAGATGTTGGTGCCAAAAAATTGATGTATTTGATTTAGTAGTAAAAGAGGCAAAGAGAAAGAGAGAGAAAAGAAATAAAGAAAAATATAGAGAAAGAAGTGTGCATGGGGGGTGGGGGGAACAGGGAGAGAGTGACAGGGGTTAGGTGGAAACATATCACCCACCAAAGGGTCCCAACAGTGTCTTGTTGCTCCCCTCCATCTCGTCTTCTTGGTGATGAGGGTCCCCCATCACCGCCACCACCACCGCTGCCACGCCGAAGAGTATAGAATATAAGTATATTAATCCATGGATTAATATACCATGGGCCAGGTGGGAATGCCCATGTGCCTCCCCTGCAGGGGGCCAGATTGACACAATCCCTTGCAACAGTGAGGGTCTGTTGCATCATCTGCAGTGCTCTGGTGCAGGGTCTGGGGACCCCTTTGGTGGGGCAGGGGGACTTTGATGGGCCATGACACCCCTCTGCTGTGGATAAGCTTTTCCTCAGGTGAAGGGGCCCCTCAGCTGGGCTCCTCTGTGCAGCGGAGGATGGGCAGTCACTGCATCTCTGACCAGATGCCTTCCAACACACATCCAAAGCCTCTCTCCTCCTACCCTTTGGTGTGACAGTCTGTGTGAGCTGAGCCTGGCAGCCAATACCCTGGGGCTGTGGTCTCCTCCCCGCAGGTCTTAGGCTAGTGCTTTGTGAATGTCCCCATCTGTGAGCTGTTACTTTATTTTATCTTCATCAGCAAATGGTCGAGGGCTATTTTTTTACTATTTATGTGTGTTCCTGAAGGCCAGTTCCAGGTGTGGTGGTGTTCTTTGCAGCTTTTGTAATACAGTTCTGCTATAACAGGCAAAAGCCCTTCATGAAAATATTTTAAGTCATAAACTGTAATATTTCAGTCCCTGATATGACCCCAAACTAAGAGGATGAGTCAATACACCCAAGGGTAGAGTTGCCATCCAGACAGGCTTAGGCAGGCTGAAGAAATGGGCTGCCAGAAACTTCCTGAAGTCCAACCATGTCAAATGCCAAGTCCTGTACTCTAGATCATTGCCATCTGGCCACAAAGCAAATGTGCTGAAAAGAAGTGTGAGGTCTGGGAAGACAGCAAACAGAAGAAAAGTCTGTGTAGCTCTCGCACGCTGCGGTCACTTAGGGCGAAGGGACGCTGGCTAGCTGCTCCCTGTATGGCTGCAGAGGGGCGCTACAAGACTGGCCACTCCGGGGCTCTCACTGAGACTGCCCAGGTAGTGGTGACAGCTGCAGTATGGGCGTCGCAGGCTGGCGTGAGGTACGAGGTCCCGAGATAAAGGAACGAAAGAAGGAACACTTGTATAGGTTCCAAGGAAACTTTATTCCAAGGAGAGTCCAGGGACAAGTGTCAGGGTGCCACAAGTCTCCAGTGCACTCAGACAGCAAAGACCAACAGTATCCTGGGCTGTATTAACTTAGCCCACATTGTCCTTGTTCAGTGTCTTATTAATAACACAGCAGTAAAAGTTGTCACTCAAATTCCTTGCAAGCACCACCTCCACTTTTGGCTTCACTAGCACCATCCCTGCGTATATATAAGTAGCACTTCTGAACTCATGGTTTGAGGCCTGCTCTTGCTTTTGCCTCCCGTACATTTAATTTTCATATTGGAGTTCCCTATTTAGTCAAGTGGGTATTCTGTAACATCCGACCACTCTTCCTAAGTATCAAGATGGACTGTTGACGCAGTTGGAGAAGGTTGCCTTTTAAGACCTTGCTGTTTTCTGGAGCTCCTCTGCCTTTTCAAGCTTCCTATAAATGATCCCATCAGTTAATTCTATAAATAATCCACAACCTGCTCTCCTTAAGCTCAGGGTCAGTGCTGATCATCTCACCTCTTCCACTCCTCTCATCTTTTTCAACTCCAGTATTACATGGTCACCAACAGTCAGCTTCCACTGACTGCCACAACTCCAAACACTTCTGCCTATTATAGACTGAGGTCTAGCTGTTGGCCCATGACCTGTTTCAAGTACTCCTGAAACTCCCCAGAAACATTCTTCACTTCTTGGTCCTTTGGGTCACCCTTCTAATAGGAAAATTAATACTCCATGTAAAAATCAGGATTTGTGATACAGATTTACTCTAAGGAAAATACCAGTTTCTCTATCCTTTCTTCACAATCTCAGCAAAACTTCCCAGATTTTTCACTCTGAATCAGGTAAAGTACAACTTCAGCTGAGATATTCCTACAGCCCTGGAGAGTAAAAGAGCGCTTATCATCTTTCAGTCAAAAATAGCATAATCTAACTTTCAGTTTCATATTTATAGGTCAGGATATAACACAGTACCACCTTTAGTGTTTATCTTTTTAGCAAATCTGTATGAAAGATGGAGCATTCTTCTTTAGATGTTGGAATTCATGGAGCTCTGTTGACAGGTCAGGTATTGGACCCTGCATCTGTCACCAGAGAGCCACACAGACTTATTAATCCTATGAAGCAGTTACAGCATTGTGTCCCTATCTCTATGACACAGTGCTGGGGTGCCAGATTTCTTCGGCCCAACTAGCTCCCGGCACCGTCAGCGAGAATGCCCCAGTAGCTGTTGAATCTGGGGTGTGGCTGTAGGGCACAGGTGCTCTAGGGCATGGGTGGACTGCATTGGGGATGGTAATGTGCCAAGGGTAGGGACAAGGAACAGGTAGAGGTCTTCTCTATGTTTTCCAAAAGTGTTTATTCCCTGGAAGGTCAGAGACAGAAAGACGCTGAATCAAAGGCATACACCAATTTATAAATGGGGGAGGTCCCAGGGGAGGATACAATCTTTAGACAATTGGAAGAAACTGGGGGTGGAACACAAGGTGAGGAACATAATGTTTAAACCAATAGGGGAGTACAGGGGAGGAGAACAACTTAAACAAACCAGTGGGGTTTCAAAGGATACAAAATTGATAGGGAAGTATCTAGAGAAAGGGGTAGGCTTGGGGAGGGATTGACATTCAATGGGAGGAGGAACAGGAACAAAAGGGCAGGTCTTTGGGGAGATGGACAACTAGGGCAAAACCAACAACACAGGGGGAAAGGAGCAACCCATTGTTAATAAAATATGCTGTAGCAATACAAAATGGGGGGGGGGGCGGTTATAAAACTGACTACTAGGACCGAATTACAATCAAAACCACGCACCACAGGTCATAATACTTTCACAAAATTCTCTAAAATAAACAGATCAAAACCACTACATAAAATAGCTCTGATTCATTGTATTGACTGCTGTAAAAATAAGCATATATGCATAAGACTTGTATCCAAATCATATTCATTACAGCTACAGAAATCAGAAATCCCATGGAAACACATCTGTGTTGCTAATCTGCAGTGGTCCTTCTATCACAGGAGCAAATGACCAAGTGCAGATACAATGGTTAATTTAACACCAACACTGTGCTAAAACATATTTTTCAAAAATCATGTTGTTCATTATTTCAAAAATAGAGAAATTCTTAACACCAAACAGGTCTAAAAAGCAAAGAAAGTATTTGCATCTGTCATTTCATTGCCACATAAGCTGTGTAAGTTTTATACGCAGCAAGTCTTCCCTCTCAGAAGTATTTGTCCACTAACACAGTCATTCTGACAAGTACTGTTCTGTTTCAAAGAAGGTTAACACAAAACAAAGTTACATGCTTTTGCTATATATGGAAATTAAAAAACAATGACAAATTCTATACAAGTAAATAATTCCACTAGATGTTCCACTCTTCTTTTGCTGTTGTTGCTTTGCTTTTCAAAGCAAATAAATTCTTTCTCCCCTCTGATATTCTAAAGCAGTTTGCCTTGCAGACCTTCTGTATTCTTTTTTTTCTGGTCATGGATTTTATTTGGCCTCAGGGAAAAACATTATTAGATAATTCATCAGGAATTCTCCTTCTGAGTCACTAAATAAAGAGAAAAGTGCTGAATCATGTGCTGGTAATCAGGGAAATGCTTATTCTCCTTCTTACATTAATCAAGACTAAGTCTTTCAATTGTCTCATACTGAAGTAACAACATATTTTTTAAGTAATTCTGTGTTGTGCCATATGACTGCATTGATTTCTAACTTCATTAAATTCTAGTGTCCAATACTCATTGCTTTTCACCTTTTTGTAATAGGTTTCTTCCTGACTATGAGAAAAAAAAATCTATAATTCTCATCCTCAGAAAGCCAGCTTTTCAATGGTAAACAAAATTATCTGTGCCTCTCTTTTATTGATCAGATCTCACTCTCAGTCTCCCATTTGAAAATTACTTCAAATCATTTGCAACATTCAATTAGCAAATGGTTCTGTTCTTAAGCAGTGACACTATGTAAGGATTAGACTTGAGAATAATGTAACTGCCAGGAGAGAAAGATAAACATGACTAAAACTAATTTCTACAAGGTTCAAAGTAATCATGAGATGCTTACAATCCTTAGCTGCATATAAACCTCAAAAAATTAAATATCACTATCAGATGAAAAAGGAGAAATTAAACATTTTTTCCAAGCTTTCTAATTCACCAAGATACTTAGGTTTTATAGAGCCTGTTCGGTTTTGGAAAATTCTTCAATACTCCAGATGGACAGGAAAACTTTAACAAGTAAGTTGAATTTTGCCAGTTTGCTCATCCAGTCTGGATGTTGAACTCCTATGCAGCACAGCTTTTTAGTGTTTGCTTTTCTATACGGCCTAGTTCAGCTCTATGACAGCCAAAGCACGAAGGTCTGTTCCCTTTCACAAAGAACATGTAATCTTTAGGATATTGTTTTCAATCAGTAATAACCAATCTCAACAAATCAAAGCACTTGTGACAGGGCCATAGTCAATGAACAGTTTGACATAGATCACCTTTTGACCTTCTCTTAGCATGACCACACAAAAAAACCCACAAGCCTTTTAAACAAAAAAGGAAGTTTATTTAAGCGTATGCCTCTTTTGCACCGACCTTAGGGTTGCCATGTCCTTCTCTTCACGTCTTCACCTTTCTATTTTCTCTGACACGGGAGAGAATTGGTGTCTGTAGGTTCACTTGTTCTCAAGTTCAATTGAAAAGTTTTTCTAGAGTTCTGCAGCCCTGAAAAGTTGATCCTGTCCGGGCTCTGCATCAGGGAATTGGTCGCTATGCCTCTGCTGATCACGCAGTCTCTGCTAGCAGCATGCGAGCTGCACTGGCCACTGGTTCCACTCAGCACCTCTCTTCATGCAGGGCACCAAAACAGAAAACCTGCTGTCCCTGCTTTTGCCCTTCTGTTTATAGCATAGCTGGCTAAAAGCAGCTAAGCAAGTAAAGTTCATTGCGAGCTGTGCTGGGATGGCAGCGGCCGTGTGGTGCTGCCCCAGCCATGCTACCCAGCCATGCTGATCTTGGCTGCACGACCAGTCCTGGCCACATGGGCATTCCTGGTGCTGGCCCTGGCCACATGGTCTCCACCACATGGCTGCTTGCAGCACTGGGAAGACTCCCCACCAACATAACCCTGGCAGCCACACCAGGATAGGGCCAGCAGCCCCCTCCCTACCCCTCAGAGAGGGAGAGAGAGATGAATTGTTCATAATTTCTCCTTCTTAAATATGTCATCACAGAAGTGTTACCAATTCCTTTAACTGGCTTAGTAGTATGCTTAGTTTCAGAGCCAGCCTGTGATTGGCTTTGCCAGGTATGGAGGAAGCTTCCTACACACTTCCATGGTTGGCTTCTTCCCTCCTCAGCAAAAAATCAATATAATCACCAACAGATAAGTCTACACAGCTCCAAGAGCAAACCCAGCTAAAATTCAATACTCCACACAAGAATGGAAGTAATTTATCATTTAAAATTTCCTTCCTAAGTTTTAACATTGACATCATCTTTTTTACATCAGCATGCTTTTCTCTTTTAATGTGATGTTACTTCAAAACAATTAAGTGTACTATAGATACAGCTGAAAAAGCAATTTAAAAAATTCTGTATCAATTACTTAATTTTAACATTTATCCAGTTTCTACTCACATCATCTCTTGCAGATCTGGTCATAGATATAAAAGGGCTCTTTACTCCAAAGAACTTCAAGATTGCTATTTGAAAAAAAAAATTTTTTTTTTCAAGGAAGTTCTTGTCTTTTAATGAAGCATGAAATTCTATAGTATTTTTCGGAGTGCTTTTTACTTTTTTTTTTTTTTTTTCCCATCTGATTTCTTATATGAGCAATCACTATTGCTTGTTTTCCTGACCTGTTGCAGTGGCAATATTATTTTCAGCTCTGGCAACACAAATCAAAATCCCACTCTGGGCTCAAATTCACCCCACAAAAGGCACTACACAATTGGGTTTTCTTTCGGGTTTTGCCTGTAACAATCCTGGTACCACAAACTGTATCACTCCCATTTCTGTCAAAGCCACTCAACGCTTCCACGTGCAAAGCCAGTAATAGACAATGCCAGAGAGACTAATTTCCACTGTCTCCCTCAAGTCTGTCCTCCTTCACCCTTTTCCACATGTCTTTTCCTGTCATGCCCTTCTCAGAGCGATTCCTCAGCACAGGCAAACTGCAGATCTGCACTGGCTGTGCAGCAACTACTGTCAGCATCATTGTCCTTTCTACACATATTGCCTTCGCTTACTCGACTTCCCTTGACTGAACTCTCAGAATGAAGACATTTGATCACCCTCTAGCCTTTACTCAGCTGCTTGCCCAGGTGGCCAAGAAGGCCAATGGCACCTGACCTGTATCAGCAATAGCATGGCAGCAGGATCCTGGCAGTGACTGTCCCAAGTGCTGGTGGGCACTGGTGAGGCCACAGCTCAAATCCTGTATCCAGTTCCAGGTGACTCACTGCAAGAAAGATGTGGAGGTGCTGGAGCATGTCAAGAGAAGGGCAATGGAGCTGGGGAAGGGTCTGGAGTATGAGTCTGATGAGGAGCAGCTGAGGGAGCTGGGGACCTCAGCCTGGAGGAAAGGAGGCTGAGGGAAACCCTTATCGTTCTCTACAATTCCTTGACAGGAGGTTGGAGCCTAGTCAGGGTCAGGCTAATCTCCTAGACAACTATCAACACAGGAGGTTTAGGCTGGACAACAGGAAGAACTTCTACAAGGGAAGGGTTGTTAAACTTCGGAATTGACTGCCCAGTGAGTTGGTGGACTCACTGGATATGGCTCTTACTGCTCTGGTCTGGTGAAGAAGCCAATGATTTGCCACAGGCTGGACTCAATGGTCTTGAAGATATTTTCCAACCTAAATGCTTTGGTGAAGCATGAGCTGCACTTTTTTTACAAGTGGACAGGCAGCACAAGCACCAACATGATTCTGTGCCACATCTATTGTTCTCTTATCCTTGTAAAGGAACAGAAAGGAAAAAATAAGCATGAGGCATCCCATAGCAAGTACAAATGCTCACTCTGTATCAGTTTGAGTAATTTCCACCCTTTTGCTAAGAAAATTGTTTGTAACTATTAATCTAAATTATACTTTGCTTCCTGACATGACAGGAATTTGTTGTACTTACTTGGCAGATATTGTTTAAAAAAAAAAAAAAAAAAGAAAGATAATTACAGGGAAAACATTGTGTCATTTAATTCTAATTAAGCTTTTAATAAATCCAACTTCTCATCATTAACCATGATGCATTTCCTTTATAGTCTAAATTTATTGCCACCCCCAACAAAGAAAAATGTTTGGAAACAGAAAATTGAGGCCATGACACCATATAAATCAGACATGTCAGATGCAAGCGAAAATGCTTTAAAAGATAGTACACATCTAGAATTCCTTTCACTGAACCTCTTTCAAAGTGTGTAAAATACATTTTCCTACTTCTGTTTTTGCAGTACAGATAAGCTGCCATCTGTAGACAACTCTGTTTTGTCCTGGTTTTGGAAGACAGTACGAAGTAGAGAAGTGCTGCTCTATCTGTATCACCAAAAGTAGCCACAAACTATTGGCTATTTGTTTTCTTTAATATTTAGTATGGTGAATTTTAACGCAAATTATTGTACCATAACCAAGAACTAAAGCTAATTTTTAAAGCCTGGAATTATATAGCTATGATTAAGACACCCAAAATGATGTGCAGACATTTAACTTACTGAATTATATCTAAGTCCAGAGAAAACAGCTCTCAATCCCAACCTTAGACATGTTACCTGAGTGTTTATATCCTTGTTAACATAGTTGTAGTTCTGAGTCTGAACACTACAGTTTGTGATTCACTTAGCCAGCAAGTCTCACTAAGCAACGTTTTTATATAATACTGCAACCAGTTAGAACCAGGAGCAACCAAGTTGGGGACTTGGGAGCAAGATTTTTTCTCAGCTTTTCCTTTAAGCTAGAAACCTGGTTTCCTATCAATCTTTCCATGGTAGTGGAAGATGAGGTTCCATGGAGTAAATTATGATTAATAATAGATCAAGCAAGCCATTTACTGAGTCTTGAAAAAGACATGTACTCAAAGAACAAAGAAAATTCTTGCCTCTCCAAGCGTTAGGAGAATAAAAGAATTCTGTGTCTACCTGAAACTCACCAAAAGAACTTGCAGGAATCTTGGCAAATACTTATAAACTTTTCCCATATTCAAGTGATTCCGAAAATTTGCTTGGTTTTAAGGAAAGCACCCAAATGCAAGATCTATACTATAATGCTTCAGTAGGACTAGTTCTTCTGGTTTTATGTATCCCATCCTAGCAGTGCTAAGACAATCTGTCTTTAACTAAAACTTCTTACTTCTACAGTACCTGTGTTCATTTTTGGATTTCAAACCATTCCCAAAATGTTTATTGTGGCCTATCTTCACCTATTGAGAAAACAGTTCTGGAAAGGCAAAGTGACAAGCTCAAGACCTGGAAGCAGACTGCAGCCAAGATGAAAACAGAAGTTAGATTCTCTTAATTTTAGCACCTTGTCTAACTGAGAAATGTTTACTTGCCAATACTGTTTAATGATTTTCAAATGACTGCACAGTGTAAGTTAAATGGTGAATGTGCCACTGATATCTTTGAAGTTGTCATGCAAGATGAAGCACACCACAAAATGTAAAGGGCCTCCTTCTTATTCTGTCACCTTTAATTTGATTGGAAATTTAAAACTGCAAATAAAAGGTAAGCACTAATTTACAGGCTCCATTAGCTTTGTTGGAAAATCAAATCATCTGGGAGTTACATCTGCAAAACAAAATTTATTATCTGTAATTAACTAACCTTTTTAAAAGCCTTTCTTTAATTTCTTCCTGTTAGTGTACAGGGAAGACAAGCAGAGAAGCCACTACATCAGAATAAGAGGTCCTGCAAACGTTCAGTGGATAATGCAATTAAACCCTCAATTAACCAAAGTTCAGTCATTACATGATCTGTACTAAGATGCAGAGAGTTAAATCATTGTTACACAATTGCAGAGAATAAATAGTCCAACTTATTTTGGCTAGACACTACTGCATGAATGCAGAATCCACTGTATATATTTTATGTCTTTTTATGGAAAAAAAATTAAAACAAATATGTGGGATATGGGGTTGTGTTTGTTAAAGTTGTTAAGGCTTATGCTCACCAGAAGGCCCTGTGGGGAAGGCACAGCTGCAGCTGGGTGGTTGGAAGTTGGCTGGGGGATGAGAGCTAGTTATGAGGAGGAATGTGTGGATAGCACAGGAATGGGAAGCTGATTGGGTTATAAGACGCATGGACAGCGGACTGCAGCTGAGGCAGCCAATGGGTGCTCTTCTTCTGTTAAATTCTGGTTCTTCCAGTGGAAACTAATGGTATAAAAGGGGGGTAATTTCTACAATAAAGTGATCTCTTTCAGATGCATAAGGGAGTCAGTGTCTCTTTGTTCCCCATTGCTACACCAATGCAACCTTAACAAAAAAAGGCTCTTAATTTTATATTCAAGTCTTTTACTAGAAGCAACTAGGGATTTATATAGAACTTGGACAACTAAATCTCTTTTTTTTCTTGTTTATCGTGAACTTGTCCATTTACAAAGAAGCAAATCACAATCAGTTCTGCTAAAAATGTTAAGTCACTACAAAATAATTCAGAATATGCAACTCCTGGTCCTTCAGTAAAGTAGAACATAGGTGAAATCAATTTTCTTGTTTGCTGTTGTAAAAATAATTATTTTACTCTAACATTTGCAACTAATGCTGGACAACAATATCACAGTTTCTTCTCCAAAGAATCCCTACAACCATAATATGAGTTATATAGTTGTAGTTGTTTAAGTAGGAATTTACACTGCAGTTCACCTACTTTTTCTCCGAAGTTTTTTGGTTAACTTCAGACAAGTAGTTTTTATTTAGAAAACCGAAGTACAATATGAAAAAGCACAAGCACATCCTGTCCTCCAATGTACTTCAAATACAGAAATATTCAATACAGAGGTGCAGACTATCTCCTGTCTTGGAGTAAATTCTGCCAAATGAGGGACCTCTCAAGGATAATCTGATCATTGTCAAGACAGGCTATGCCTCTTTGTCTTAGTTTTTGAGACAAATATAAGAGAGAACACTCTGCAATGAGCAGTCTCCTCTAAAGGGTTTCAACAATTCCCCTCCAACAATAGAAAATTAATGCTGACAGAGGAAAGTGAAAAGCAAAAAAAAAAAAATAAAATTAGTTTAATTTTTTTAAAAACCACACACAAAAAAAGCCCCAAACACAAAAACCCAGACAAACCACAAACCAAAAATGATCCCAAAACCCAAACCAAAAAACATCAATTTATTAACAACAGAATGCCCACAAGGTAAGGAAGAAAAGTAAATTGCTACTAAACACCAAACCATCATAACTCAAACCCCCTGCCACACACACACACACACACACACACACACACACACACACACAGAAACAAAGACTCAAAAATGTCTGGAGAATGGCGCAAATGTTGAAGAAATACCCTTCCCAACACATGGTTGAGGAAAGTGGATCTTCCACAAGAGCCCCAGCAGGAGGTGAAAACCCGGTGGCCCTCTGGCAATGACCTCCTCTCCACAGCACCCACAAGCAGCTGGGCTGGAGCCTTTTTGTGTGCTTTCTTTCCCTGGCTCAGCTCACTGAGGTTTGGGACTGGAATGGGGATCCCGCTTCTGCCAGTCCCACTCCTCCAGCTGTCGACCAGCAGCTGTCCAGTTCACCTTGAGGCAGATGAAAGATTGCTGCTGCAGCTTCTCCAAGGCTAGGAAAGAGAAAAGGTTCTTGCCTAGGCTGGAAAAAAAACAAGACAGCCAAGCAAAACCAGACCACACAGCACCATGGAACACCTGACCAGTAAGTCTTCAAAAATGTCCACAAAAGAGCCCAAAGCTCCCCCACCTTGGCCTCACACACACTCAGTCCCTTCCCTTAAAGGTACAGCAATCATTTTTGGGCATAAAGCAGAGGATCATGGAATAGACCACCATCACAAATTATTCCTAGACACTTGTAGCAGGCACAGGGCCTGCAAGGCCTCCTTGGAGGTCAGAATGCCTGAGCTAGGAAATGCCAAGTCATGATGACTTGGGCCTTAGAAGCCCCTCTCTTCCGCCTTACGGACCCTGCTTATCTCTCTGTAATCCTATAGGTCACTTTCCCCTGACCCTTTCTATTGGACAGTTTTCAAAACCTCTGTAGGGTATAAAAACCCCCCTTCTGCCGACACTCTCCTTCAAAGGAAACCTGGCGTAAATCCATTGATGTGGTTATACACAAACCATGAAATACATACAGCAGACCACTGTGTTTCCTCTCCTGTTATTGTATTTTCTCTAAAACCAATAAGAATGCCGGGTTTAATTTAACTAAGTCAGAATGAACCAAGATGACTTCTAATAAAGGCACTAACTTGAATTAATGGAGAGTGTATGTCAGTAGGAATAAAGGGCTGAGATTTAGATTAGCTAACAAATGAGATAACTAAGGCTTAGATAAAAGCACCATTTTGTAGACAGCCTGTATTTTAATGAGGACAATGGAATGACAGTCAAGGGTACCAACAATTAAAGAATCTCCTTGTACCATTCACAGTGAAAGGAGAAAAGCATGGCTTCAGAGTCAAGAACAAAAGTTCAGAGTAAATAACATACATACACTATCTTCTCTCTCCCTTTATTTTTTTTTTTTGAAGAACCACTATAATAAACATAACTATGTGCATTTATTTTTAAGAAAACACTTTTTAACTCTAAAAAGAAAACTCCCACAGGTTGTTATAATTTCTGTGCTAATACAGGGTTGCAATATCATGCAACAACAGAAAATTGCAAAAAAATATAGTACAAAAATATATATATTTGGATTATATTGGGATATGCTTGCAAATATTTACTCAAATTGCAAGACTGAATTTTTATTTTTTCATGTTCTTGAACTTCTTCTGGAATTCCATAGCAACTCAGCCATTCTACTTCTTAAATAAATAACAAATTTATTTTTATTCTGACAGCAAATACACATTTTGCTGCTTTTTTACTCTAAAGAAGTTCCACAGTTAACATTATTTCCTTTTTTTTTTTTCTATTTATGTGTTCCACTGATGGTTCATTTGTGCAATCATCCTCACTGCTTACTTCACCTCTGGCAAAAGTGATGATATTGTTCAAGTAGTAACACACTCTAGATGTTGAATTAGTCTAGATGTTCCAATGCCAACATTCCAAGAGGACTGACTGTTATGTGGACTGTTAACAAAGCAGCACAACTTCTTCGTGAAATCAATGTTAGCAAAAACTTTTGGAATGTATTAATTTATCCTATATTAATTAAAAATATTTTGTATGAGGTTCATGCACACATAAAAACCTTGCAAATGCAGGCAATTTAAAAATATTGGTAACAGGAATTAGGCAGAAATGAGAATTATTGTTTTGCATTCTTTGACTGTTCTCACAGTGCTGTAAAGGCATGTAATGTACTTGAAATACATAAAGCATTTCCATTTCCCCTCAATTCTAAGACAGGCCTCAAATTCCCATATCCTTTTTCAATGACCACCATATAGTGGAGACTCCCTGGCATTAATAGTTTGGGGTTCCTAAAAGTAAAACATTTCTAAAAGCCACTATCAAATTGGGAGGAGCCAATTTAGTTTTGTTATGCCTTAACAATGGTTGTCAGAGACACAGGGGGGAGGGGTTTGCACACGTGCCACATTGTGAGAAATGGTTACTCACTTTTCATAATTTAGAAAGGTTTATTAAACCTTACCAAAAATACAACAGAGGACTGAATAGAGAAAATGTTACGGCGCTGGGAGCAAAGAATTTTCCCACCATGTGCTCACAACGGAGATTTTGCCTTTTAACCCTTTAACCCCTCCCAAAGTTTTGTCCATAGAGGACAAAGAAGGATCTTTGCTGTCCCCTGGTGGAGATCACTTCCTCAAATCCTCACTGGAGGTCAGACGTCACCACAGTGACAAGTCAACCCTCCCACATGTCCCAATCCCGGCTGTCTCTTGATAACAACGGGCGGGGGTAAAACATAACCTTAAATCTATAAAACTTTCCTTAACCGATATACATGATATTTGTCTGTTAATTGCAAGAGTCAATCATTGCATTACTCATCTATTACACACATGCAGGAGACAACTGGAAGGATCAGATGGCAAAAGGCTGGACTGCATCAATGGCCTCCTGTCAGCAGGCAGACTTTGGGGGGGCAAGGGGCATAAAAAGTAACTGCATTACAAGCCTTGGAGCTTTTGGAGCTTATGCTCTTGTCTTTCTGGAGGCTTTTTGGTCTTATGTGTTTTGCTTTTTGGGGCTTTTTGAAACTCACTTTTTGAGTGTGTGCTTTTGGCTTGAAGTTTTTTTGAGACTGTGCTTTTGCGGCTTGGTGATTCAAGGGGCTTTTTGAGACTTGCTTTTCGAAACTTGCTTTTCAGTCAGTGCTTTTTGCCCTGACCTCAGCCTGCCTTTTGGGTCTCCTGCCCTCACTGGCTCTTGCTTGTCATTGCATCTGTCCTTTCTCCCTGTGTCCCTGACCAAAGCCTTCCCTGCTTCATCTCTGCATCCCTGCCTGAGGCACCTGCATTCAACCCTGTCCACCTCCAAACCGGCCGCGATCCTTGCTGAGACACTGTCAAGGCTTCTGGACCTCCTGCCCAAGTGCCCCCTCACCTCTAGTCCAGCCACCCCATCACCACGGCTTCTGTCCGCAGGCAGGCAATATGCACACCCCCGCCTCATGGACACCGATGGCACTCCCCAACCTCTGGCAGTAATGCCCTCTTTTTCTCTCTTTCCTCTCTCTCTCCCCCTGCCCTCTCCCCCATTTTTTTCCCATTTTTCTTCATCTGTCTTCTCTAGCCCTCTTTAGTAGGGTAACTCCTTTTTATTTTGTTTTTTTCATTACCAATAAACAGTTCTCAGATACATTGTTTGCCTCATTTGGCTTAATTTCACACCCAACAATTTTTAAAATAACTCCTCACAGTTCCCCACAGTGGAACGAGACACAAATGTATCTTTACTAGTGATCCGTGCAAAGGGTTTACCACTGTTATAGATGGATAATGAGATGATTGGCCCTCACAATTAAGGGATGAATATTGTGTGAATATTAAGAAAAGCTTCAGTGATGTATAGTTATGTTATTGTGGTTCAAATACCCTCTGTTCTCCCCATGATTTCCTTTTCCCCCCCTATATTGTGACCATCAGACAGCTGGGGTTGTCTAGGACACCTAGAGAGAAGGCGTGCACATGTGTCCCTTACCTGGGGCAGTTGGGAATGGAAAAGCTTGTTGCTTAGGGGGTGAGACATGGCAACACCTGATCTCCGATTAAGTTACAAGAAAGCAGTCTCCACCGAAAAATGGCAAAGAAGAGCTGAATGACAGACTTTGGGAGGGGCCAGGGCTGGCTGATGCAACCCCAGGGGTATAAAAGACTGAACATCCATCTTGAAGATGAACTGGCCATGTGATATGCAGTGCTGGGAACAGGGGGCAGTTCCCAGTGCTGCAGCTTTTTCCTTATGTAGTCATTTGTTGTATTTTTGTTAAGGTTTAATAAACCTTTTTAAATTTTCAAAGTGAGCAGTTGTTTCTCACACCACCTTCATATTATACTGAAATACCTTTCTTACAGTTACTAAGTCTCATAAAACTAAAATCTAAACTTTTATATTTTAGCAAATATCAAAATATAAAGTGACCAAAATAAAAAAAAAATTCTATAAAAATAGTTCATTTTAACCAGAGGTCTTATCTATATCTGACCAATAAGTTTATTAACAGCAGATCTATCATTTAGAAATGTCACGATAACTTGCTTTCAAATTGTGGTAGTGTCATTGACCTAGGAGTAGAATCTGAAGAAATCTGAAATTTAGTTTTAGTAAAGCTCTCGATTCTCTGTATTAATGTTTGCTTTGAACTCCGCAAGTTTCCATTACAAACATGGGAAGAGAAATTCAGTTTCAGAACTACAATACAATAAGGGATTTTTTCAAATTATCAGATAATATTTCCACAATCAAATAGTCTATCCAGTAACTTTCTAGACAAACATCAGAAGAAAAAAACACAGCAGCCACTGTAGGTATTACAGAAACACACTGATGTTTAAGGACCCTAATGGCTGACACCTGCATCAAAAATTATTCATCCACTCCTCATTATGTGAAACAAGGATTTGGGGTCTGCAGTATTATTGCAACAGCAATAATACTGCAGACCCCAAATTTTTTTCATTTGTAGCACAGCCAAATGAAGCAGAGCAGAAACAAAGCCCACAGTAAGTTCACCATCCTCAAAAATATAGAAACTACACTTTTTATCAGTTCGTAAGCTAAACATCCTAGGACAAGCCAAGAGGATTTAAACTGGTAAATAATACAAGATACCTTCCTTTCTTAAATTTATGCAAGTCATGGCAAGATCAGTGACAGATCACAAAGTATCATTAACTTGCTTTTTGAAGAATTAGGACTATCAAAAAACAAAAAAAGGTTTTATTTAATATTGATAATTCTCCTCTTAGAATGGACCACACTAGATATTTGCCATAAAGTCAAATATTTATCAGTAAAGTTTATCTCTTTTCTAAGACCTCTCTACAACAAACCTGGAAAAGCACATCTTCCCACTAAGGCAAGTTTTTCATACTGATCATATCAATAGGCTGCATAAGTGCTCATTCTTTGAATTTTGAAGCAGAATTACTGTAAGAGTCAGGAGCGTGGTTTCATCTTCTAGGATCTTGACAAACACATCCATGCAGCTATTCATTTTAGTTCAAATTAATTCCCTACTTGAAGGATAGAGCCAGTTTTTTTCTCCATGGACTTACTCAGCTTCTGACACAAGTTTTACTACGCATTCAGAACTTATTGCAGAGCAAGTCTCAAAAAAATGCATATATAAGAGAGAGCACTACACTCACCAATCAAGGAAGTCTATACTGGAAGTTAATATCCAGTGTTAAACAGTTATACATCCCCATTGCATAAATATTCCAACAGTTCAGTCCGTCAACATTGCCTGGTGTTGCCATTTCATTACTGTATATGACTTTAACTGTCACACTGTGTTATGAATACAAAAATATTTTCATTGGAGTAAATTTTAATAAAAGAGCTCAAACTGAATATTTAATGCACAATTTGTTGGGCTCATTTAGAATCCTGCTTTCAGTGATCCAATCATCACCACATGTAGTGCATAATTTAATTTCTTTTGATTGTTTAATGAAAAATCCACTAAACATTTTGAGAAGCTATATAACAAAAATTATTGTTACAGTTTTTATTAACTTTCATAGTTAAAGATGATCAAATTTTGTATTATACAGGAAAAGAACTTTTATTTCTCCTTCAGGTAGGAATGAAGCATGGAATAGAACTCTCCAACTAGTTAAAGTTAGAAAGTGGTATGTTTATTGACAGCGCTGGACACACAAGGAGTCCTCTCCCAAAGACATATGCAAAGAATCACTCCGGCTCCGGCTCTCTATTTATCAAAAAAAAATCTTACATATTCATATAATTCCCAAAAATGCTTAATATTCATATACATATTCATTACCTAACCACACCTACCCCTGCTTCATATTAAAATGCATTATGATTGAGTCCAAAGTTCCTTTACACTTGTGCAGTCTTTCACTTCAGATGGGTCAGTGGGTTTTAAAATGGGGAGTAGTCTCGTTCCAATGAAGGCAAATATGTCTTCCTCAATTTGACCTCTTTACTTATGACCTGTTGGCAGGCTTTCCAACCCCTTGGCTATAGCTCAAGTTTTGGAGCCCAGGTGCAGGCTACGGTCATCTTCTTTTCACAATGAAATCCACATCCCATGCTGCTTCTTTAAACATAGTAAAGACAGGCAGGTGATATATTACCCTAGCCTTAATTACTTTATCTGCTAATAATTAACAATCCCTTATTATTTCTACTCTTCTTGCTATACTCTTCTCCCCTAACTAAATCTAGCTAAACTTTTAACTCTTTCAGTTTCTTTAAACCCTTGATTCAGGAGGAATAGGTACTTCTATACACCTAACTGCCAATAATAATTAATGTAATAATAAAAGCTCCTTTTATAGACAGTTTTAAATAAAGAGCAACTCTTCCATTTCTTCTTCTTTTTTAACATAAATTCATAGAGTTTTAAGGTCAAAACAGACAAATCATGAGTGCCTAAAAATGACAGTTTATTCCTTCATCTACAATTTGTCTTTGAACCAAAACAAATTTCTTGTGATCGCCAAGATTACCAGGAAATAGCCAAAACTAAATTGCTATCTGAAGAGCATCCGGTCTTTACTGGAGACTTTATATCAAGATACAAAGCATTTCTTTCAAGTATGTTCACCAGTGCTCACATTTGCAAAAAATAAGAGCTAAATAAAAAGATGCCATGCCTATATTCCAATTCAGAGTTATATGGTTTCAACTGCCAAATTTCAGTTAAGGATATTTTTTAATTCCATCTTTATATTTGAAAGAAATTACAATCTTCTAAAATATTTTTTTCATTTCACAACCAGTAAGTTTAGTAATTTTCATGGTTTAACGAAGTCTGGTGTTTAGTTGTGGGGAAGTCCATGGGCTGCAGGGATGGTTCCCTGTGGGGACCTGGCAGAACCAATTAGCTGGCTAGTTTTGAAGATTGACATCCAGTTAAAACCACTTAAAATAGTTGAACGCATCCCTACGGAATCACATTTTAAAAACGAACAAACCCCAGGAAGCTCTCTCTTGTTTCTGGCCTTTGAACAGGTAACTGGCCAGGCCGGGCTGGGCCAGGCTGGGGCGGGCTCTGCTGTGGTACTGGCCCCTTCCCGGGGAGCCCGCCTGGTGCTGTCCCAGCAGGGCGGCTGGGGCCCATTCCCAGCAAAGCCCACTGGTCCTTTTTTCCAGCAGTGCCGCTGGGCCTTGCTGCCAGGAGCCAACACCACATCAGGAGCAACAATGCAGCCACGACCAGCAGTGGGAGCGGCCCCGCAGCCAGAGCTGGGAGCAGCCATGTGGCTGACTGCACTGTGCATGGCTCACTGCACTGAAATCGGTGTGACCAGGGCAGCACCACGCGGCTGTCACTATCTCAGCACAACTTGCAATGAAGTTTGTTTGCTTAGCCTCTTTTAGCCAGCTACGTGCAGACAGAAGGACAAAAGCAGAAACAGCAGCTTTTCTTTTTCCAGTGCGCCATATGAAGCGTGGCGCTGGCAGCCAGCACGGCTTGCGTGGTGCCAGTGGGGACCACATGATCAGCAGTGAAAGACACTGCAATTCCTTGATTGTGGAGTCTGGACGAGATCAATGTTTCAATGCAGCAGAACTCTATAAAACCATTTCAATTGATAAAGCTTGAGAACAAACAGACCTAAAAACACCTATTCCCTCCCAAATAAGGAAAAGGAAAGGGTGAAGACATGTAGAGAAAACAACATGGGACACTGAGGTCAGTGAAGAAAGAGTTAAATTCTAGATGGGAGGAGATTGAGGAGATGCCTTAGTTTTGGGCTGAAAGTCTCTTGTAAGGCTATCGTGAAGATAAAATTGATATATCAGACTTTGTTTCTTCCCCATAATTAATGGAACGCATTGGTGGGATCCAACATTCTAACTTCAGCCATGAGCAAAAGCACCCGTGTTGAAATAAGCAGATGCAGTAGCTGTGATCCAATGAGAAGCTTGAACAGAGAGAGATCAGAGATCAGAAACTTTGCCCCAGGGACAGAAGAAGAAAAACCTCTCTTCTCAGAAATAAAACAAGAGACCTTGTGTTTCTGTACTAGAACAGCTCATCCTTAAAATAGTACCCCAATAAGCTGAAATGACCCATGGTGGTAGTCAGGGGAAAAAACTACCAAAATGTGGGAGGGATTTCACAATTGCATATTTCCGAGCGGATGCTGATTCACTGTGACAGTGAAGCCATGAGAGAACTGTTACTTGAGGAGAAGTCTCCATGGCATGTCAAGAGAGACTCCTCACTGTAAGTTCACTGAAGAAACTCTATTTTAGAGCTGGTAAACTGACTGAAAAGTCCCAGGTTTTGTCTCTTTACATTGTCAGTGGGGAAAAAAAATGAAGGTGTGGGGAGAGGAGAAGTGTTCTGAAGGTTTATTCTGATTTTATTATTTTTCTTTTAGCTCTGTTAATAAAGTTTTTCTTTATACCCTTTGAAGGTTTGAGCCTGCTTTGCTCTCCTAATTGTCATCTTGCAGCAGAAAATGAGTAAATATTTCTAGTGGGTGTACTGGAGATTTGGCCAGTGCTAGACACACTGCATTAATTAGTGTGCTGGCTGGGAAACAGACTTGGATTGGTGAACCAAAACCCCTACACTTAATTGGTGTTTCCAACTGGCTTAACCAAATCCACTACAGTAATTTAAGGTGCTGTGTATAGAAAATAAAAATACCTAACAATTGTGTTTGTACAAGTAGCATAAACATGTTTATTTTTGAAAAAAAACCCTCTGGAATTTAAAAATTACTACTTTTTCCAGTCACCTTTGCTAGCGTTACATTAAGAAATCATCTCCTTACCCACTGACATTGAAGATACTAGGACAATGAAACAGCTTTGAGTTTCAGACAAAGTATTTCAAAAATAAGATACAATTTGTGATCAAGTAGCTGGATTTTGCTTAATCACAGCTGAATTATGTGTGACATTTTTAGCATATTTCACAAGAACTGAAACGGTCATGAGAACCACTGCATATCACAGTACACTAAGTTTTCTGCACAGCATTTATCACAAATTTGATTTTAAAAAACCATAAACTGTTTCTGTACTTAATTTATATCAGATGTAGAAAATCTGGAAGGTTCTCTCTAAGAGTATTCCAGGAAAGAAATATAGTTGCCAACAAAACTTAGAGTACACTGGACGGATTTAACCAGTTACATAGAGACACATACATACAGTTCCAAGATAATAAACACTAGCCCTCACAAAGGCATACTCCTCATAAACCTCATAAAGATTATCCCTTCATAAACCAAATCAACCTCAAGAAGATGTTCTTCTCAAAAATCCCATAAACATCATCAAGGTCACCTCATAAACCTCTTAAAATCATCAAGGAACTATCCCCATAAAGGTGATCTCAAAACAGCACAAACTTCATCAAGGTGCTCTCCTCTTAAACGCTCTCTCATCAAAAACCAAATAAGCTTTATAGAAATGTTCATCTCATAAACAACATAAACTTAATAAAGGGGCTCTCCTCCTAAACAGCATAAACCTTATATAGGTTATGGAGGCCTGTGAGCCTACTGGGGAGAGAGCAACAGCAATTCCCTGGAGAGATGCAAGTTAGGCTCTGGGCATTAAACAGCTCAGGGTGAGGAAAGAAGCTTCCCCCATGGTGCTCTGCAGCACTATGTTAATTTGTCCCAGTTCTGTCCTCCCCATTGGCCCATTGGCCTTACCCACACCTATTATTCTTTTATGTTCACATTCTAGTGAGTTCTCCCTTCCCTGTCTTCCCATTGGTTTATGTCACCACCTATCCACCCTGGCATTCCCTATTGGACCCTTCCCTGTGTACCACTCCTGAGCCCTCAGACCACTGGATCCCTGATGGTCTTCTCCACCCCCTTTCCCTGTATTTATACCCTAAACCCTCTTTTGTCTTTATCTTTGGCCCCAGGACCCTTTCAGCACTGGACCCTAATAAACCCTCGTTGGAACTCCAGGCTCCTCGTTGGTCCAGGAGCCTCATTGGAGCCTGGACCCTTCCATGTCTACACTGCCAAGCTGCTGCACAATGTGTGTGTGCTGGTGCTCTCATGGCTCCTACCCACTGGCGCAAGACCCTCTTGGGGAAGGTTACATCCACCACCACCGCATGCAACGCAAGAATAGGTCTCCTAAAAAAAGCCAAACATATGCTTCATGAAGGCTCTGTTCTCATAAACCCCTAAAACCTCAGAAAGGCAGTATCCTCATAAAGGCATTCTCCACATAAACCCCCAAAATCTCACACATGTGCTCGCCTCACCAACCCTCTAAACATCGTAAAGGAGTGCTCCCTGTGAACCCCATACACTTCGTAGAAGAGATCTCCTCATAAACACCATTAACCTCAGAAAGGAACTCTTAATAAAACCTTACACCTCATTATGACACTGTCCTCAGAAATCCCATAATCCTCATAAATGCACACACCTAATAAAGGTGTTTTCCTCATAAATCTCATAAACCTCATAAACACACTCTCTTCATAAAGGTGCTCACCTCAAAAACCTCATAAAGTTTACAAAGGTACTTTCCTCGTAAAACCCCATAAACCTCATAAAGGTGCTCTCCTTACAATCCCTATGTTATAGATGAGTAATGAGATGGTTGGCTCTCACAATTAAGGGGTGAACATTATACATATGTTATGAGAAGTTTTATAGATGTATAGTTATGTTGCTGCAATGTATTCCCCCTCAGTATTGTTAGCACAGGATGGTCTGGTAATCCAGGCGTTTGGGAAGGTTAGCTTGTTACACCTGACCTCCTATCAGAATGCAAGAAAGTAATGAATGGCAAGGAAGGAGTTGACTCACAAGACTCTAAGAGGGCCTGGAGATATAAAAGGCAGAGCATCCATTTTGAAGAGGAGCTAGGTGGCTGGTAGTCACCTGGGAGCTCCTAGTGCTGTAGTTTTTCCATATTTAGTCCTTCTGTTGTATTTTTTGTTAAGGTTAATAAACCTTTAAAATTTTGAAAAGTGAGTGGTCATTTCTCACATCCATAAACCTCATAAAAGCACACTCTTCAAAAAGGCACTAAACTTCTAAATAAAGATCTAAACCCCATCAGCCTCATAAATGTCTGTTTCCATGAAAATGTATCCTCATAACCCCATGAAACTCATACAGACACTCTCCTCATAAACCCTATAAAAATCATAAAGGTGCTTTTCCTCA
The DNA here is from genome assembly GCF_017590135.1 of Pyrgilauda ruficollis. Taxonomy (NCBI): domain Eukaryota; kingdom Metazoa; phylum Chordata; class Aves; order Passeriformes; family Passeridae; genus Pyrgilauda; species Pyrgilauda ruficollis. The sequence continues at coordinate 26,539 of NW_024525535.1, forward strand.
TGAAGGCTATAAACCTCTTAAAGCTGGTCACCTTAAAAAACCCAAAAACCTCATGCAGGTTCTCTCCACATAAAGGCACTCTTGCCTTTAACCCATTTCACATCATAACCCCATGTCATCAAGTCTATAAACCTGAAAGAGGCCATACAGCCCTTAAAAGTGCTCTCCTGATAAATCCCATAAATCTCTTAAAGGCACTCTTCTCACAAACCCCATGAACTTCATAACAGAGGATCTCCAGATAAACACCAGAAACCTCAAAAGGGCACTCACTTAACAAATCTCTAAACTTCATCATAAACCCCAAGCTCCCCATAAAGGCATTCACCTCATAAACGCCATAAACCTAAGAAAAGTATTCTCATAGTAAAGGCACTCTCCCCATAAACCTCATAAAGGCACTATCCTAATAAACCCCATAAAACTCAAAAAGGCTCTCTCCTCATAAATCCTATAAACCTGATAAAGGCCCTCTCCTTATAAATGTTCATGCAGAGACCACATACGTTGTGTAAACACACTTTCTTCATCAAAAGCATAAATCTCAGAAATGTGCTTTCCTACAAATCCCCATAAACTTCTTATGGGCGCTGTCCTCATAAGGCCCATAATTTTTTTAAAGGGAACCACCACAAAAACCCATACACATCAGGAAGGTACTCTCACATATGCTTCATAAATATCATAAAGATCTTTATTAAGAAAGCAGCTTTATGAGGTGTATGGGATTTTGAGGAGAGCAGCTTTATGAGGATTTTAGGGATTATGAGGAGAACACATTTATAGGTTTGTATAATTTATGAGGAGAGAACCTTTAAGAGCATTATGAGGAAAGTACCTTTCTAACATTTAGTCTTGATGAGAAGAGTGCCTATATGAAATTTATGTAGTTTATGCAGGAAGTGCCTTTATGACAGTAGTGCCTTTATGACGTGAGCACCTTTATGAAATTTATAGGATTTCACCTTCATGAGCCTTATGGCCTTTATGGGGTTTATCTGGTTATGGGATTTTGGATTAGAGTGTCTTGATGTGGAGAGTCTTTACGAGGTTTTGTAGTTTATGCAGAGATCAGCGTTAAGAGCTCTACGTCTGTCCTTCATTGCTGCAGCGTGGCAGGGTGGTAGAAATGCTGCAACATTCTCTGAAGTGTCTCCTTCAGAAGCCGCTCAGAGTAAGGCCACAAGAACAGCCATTTCAAGTCCATGCACACACACATGCCACAGATAGCTCAGCAGAGGAAAGACAGGAAGGGTCTTTGTATGATGTATTCCAGCGAACATTTATTCCAAAGCATGCTGAAGGGATCAGAGACAAAGACAAAAACATGTAGTCTGCACAGACTTAAGTATGGGGTCAGTGACCAATGACCTGAGGGCACAGGGGCTGGCAAAGGGCAGGGCAAAGAGCAGCAACCTGTAGGGACAATGAGGGGTGAATAATTGGGATGAGTAGTGTCAACTGGCCAATGGAACCAGTGTAATCTAGTGTAGGTTGGCAGTAGTGCTGCAGAGGGCTGAGTGCTCTCTATCAACCTAGCTGGGGAAAACTCCATGATATATTCTTCCAAGGCAAGGGTCTGGGGAATTCCCTGAGGGGGAGGATTCAAGAGATTCCACACTTCATGAGGAGATCCCCTTCATGGGGAAAGTGCCATTATAATATTTGTAAGGCTTTTGAGGAGAGCACCTTTTATGTACTTTATTGATGTTGAAGGTTACAGTTTTCCTTTTGTTTTCTTTCTCTTAGGGAATTTTCTCCCATTTTATTGCAAAGAGACAATAACAACTGGGTACTTCAGGGAGACAAAAGAAGTTGCCCTGGAAAGGGTGTGACTGGCTACTCTCTTATCCAAAGGTTTCTCTCCAAAGGGCAAAGATAGAGAGCTAATTGGTCTGGGAAAAGAAGGGGCTGGGGCAGCTTTTAGCCAGCATTCAGAGAGGAAAGAAGTTGTAGCCGCTGTGAGAAGAATTTGCCACCACTGCAGGGTTCTGTTTTTTGCTGCCTTCTACTGTGAGTGGAGCTCTGCTCCTAAGAGTGGCTGTCGCACTGGGACCTTATTAACACCCTACCTCACCAAACAAAAGACCCTTCACCATCTGCTCAGGTGCCTCAGGGGAAGCTCTGGGATTCCTGAGCCCTTTCCCCTCCCAGGGAGCCTTTCCCTTGCTCTGGTGGTGAGCCGGGCTGCTGCTGCCCAGTCCCTGCCATTCCTCTGTCACTGCTCCGGGTTTTTGCTAAGATTTTTGTAGCCCTGCCTGCCACAACACCCCGAGGTTCCAGCTACAGCTGCAGAGTTTCTGCTGCCTTTTGCTTGCTGCCCGTGGTGAGCCCGCCCTGCCATTCCAGCCTGCTGCTTTCCAGGCTCCTGCCACAGCTCCTTTTGCTGTCCAGAGGGGGCAGCGGATCGGCAGCCCCTGGGGGTTTGTAAGGGAAGCTCCGTCTCCACCCCTTTCCATGGGGCCCGTCCGCCATTGTCCGCATGCAGAGAAATGGCTGAGCCTGCACCACAGCGCCCCCTGCAGCCATGGGGGAGTCACTGCACCTGCCCGCCCCGCTGGGGGCCACCAGCGTCCCTGCTGGCTGTGAGCAGAACTGCACTGAAGGGGAAGGCACGTAAAGAGGGGGAGAGACTGTTTACTTGGTTTTCTGTTCTTGGTTGTTGTTGTTGTTACCATTGCTGTTTGTTTGCCTCATTATACATACACATACTAGTAAAAAACTGTTATTCCTTTTCTCATAGCTTTGCCTGAAAGACCTTAAATTTCAAATTTATAATAATTCCCAGGGAAGGGGGTCATATTCTCAATTTCAACAGAGATTCCTGCCTCCTTTGGCAGATGCTTTTCTTTCAAACCCAGACAATTGACTTTACAAGGAGAGTGTCTTTATAAGGTTAGGTTGTTTATTAGGTGATCTTATGGGCTTTCTGAAGTAAGAACCTCTATAGAGTTCATAAAGATTACGTGAAAAGAACTTTCTGAGGTTTATAGTCTTGATGAGGTAAGTGCATTATGAAGTCTGTGTGGTTTATGCAGAGAGTGCCTTGACAAGGAGAGTCCCTTTCTGAGGTCTTGATAAGGAAAGTGCCTTTATGAGATGGATGTGGTTTATGTATGTGTGCATTTATGGCATTTATAAGGTTTATCAAGGCAGTGTCTATGAATTTTATGTGGTGTCTGAGGAGAGGAGCTTCAGGAGGAAAGATCCTCATAAGAAGACAATTTCATGAGGTTCATGGCTTTTATGAAGAATGGGCCTTCATCAATTTTATGGGTTTACTATGAGGCCACCTTAATGAAGTTTATGCAGTTTATGAGGAGAGTGCCTCTCCACATAAGCTCTATAAACCTCACAAAGGTGCTCTCCTCAGAAAACCCAAAAATGCCATATAAACACTCAAGTTATAAAACCCCAAAACCTCATAAATGCATTTGCCTAATTATCCCCATACACCTCATAAGGTTGCTGTCCTCAGAGACTGATAATCCTCACAAAGACAGTTTCCTCCTACAAACAGCCTAAAAACTTCACAAGGCAAACATATGTCAAAGAGGTGCTCTCTTCATCAAGGCAATCTCTGCATAAACTACTTACACTTCATAAATACACACTCCTCATCAAGATCATAAACCTCAGAAAGATGCTTTCCTCATAACTCCACAAACTGCATAAGGGCATTCTCCACACAAAGGCAGTCTCTTCATAAACACTGTAAATTTCATAAAGGTGCTCTTCTCAGAAGCACCATAAACCTCATGAAGGCACTCTTCTAAACAATATTATCAACCTCAGAAAGGTGCTGCTATAATTGTGCAGGATACTCTGAGTTTTGGCGAAGAGGTGTTTGTGTGTGGAGGTAACAGTTAGCTGCATAAAGAAGTGGTTTTGGTTAAAACAAATGTTCTCCAGCCATTAGGTCATGGACAAGCATGGATTGCTCTCCAAGTGAAGTTGTTATAAGCTTGTCTCTGAGAAAAACTGGCAAAAACCGCAGGTAGCTGCGGAGAGAATTGGAACTTTGGCAGAGGGAGAAATCTCCTGGCCAGGAAGCACATGGTCCATCTAAGATGACTGCCCAGGGAGTCATATAGGAATCTGAGATGTTGGGCCCAAAAGAGAAGCACACTTCTGCTGAAGAACTGGTAAAATTGCAATCTGCCTTAGAGGCTGAAACCGTTTCTTGCCTCGGGGCAGAATAAGAGCTGATGGCCCAAAAGCAACTATCCCAGAACCTGAGAAACCTATTAAACCAATTTTTGCAAAGCCAAAGGGCTTTAATGATAAAAATTAACACCCTTGGCAGAAGCTTGCATGCTAGCCTGGGGCAGGTGTTGGGTCTCCATGAACATGATCTCATCCAAAGGGAAGAGTTCACCCCAAAGACTCCTCCCCACACCTTGAACTCTGCCTATATGTAAAAAATGAGGAGAGGGAGGAAGGACCTCCTGGCTATGCTACTGATGTCACCTCCATTAATTCCCTGAAGGAGGGATACAACTCATCAGAGCCTATGCCCTCTAAAAATCACTCTTAGCCCTGTCCTTTTGCTGATGGTGGTAATATCACACCCTGCAACAAAACTGACTAAGTTGCAGGGGCGAATTAGCAACCAGTCCAAAGGAAATAAAACAGAGACTCTTTTGAAAATTTTAATGACGTGGGGAAATGAAATAAAGCTTTCTGAGGAAACAGCACATGGCAAAGAACTTTAGTCTTTTAATTAGGATGCCTACTGTTGCATAAAGGGTTTAAACTTGTGGGAGGGGGGAGAACTGGTCCCTCTTCCCACTCCAAAATGCAATAAAAATACTGGGAGTGTGTGGGTGTCATGGATTGACTCTGGCACAGTGCCAGTGCCCCCATGAGAGGTGTATTCCCCAAAATGGTTACTGTGAGATGTGACCCGAGTCACAAGCTTCCAAACAATGCACAAGAAGCACCTGATACCCTTTCGGCCTTCTTTTAGATTATTTTATTAATTTCAAAATTTAAAGATTTTGACCACAACAAAAAACTCTCAGAACCACTCCCAAAAGGTGAGCTGGGAGTGGGAAGTAAATTCAAGTATCCACAAAAGCTCACTAAAAAGGCATAGAAACTTAGTTTCCCATATTTTCAAATGAAACTTTGTATTTGCTCCTGTACTGGTGGCAGCAGATATTAAGCCTTGCCTGCTATTAGGAGCAGAATTGCTGCTGACGCAGGAAAACTGCTTTCATTAATTTGTCAGTTTACTGTTTCAATATATTCTCCTCAGCCAGTAATCTGGGTATACATCCAGACATGAATAAAGTCAGCTGCAATCAAAAAACACAGAGGAACCATATGGAAATCTGCTGCAAATAAAGCTCCACAAAATGTGGTATTCTAAAATAAAATACATTAAATTATTTATGTTTTTGTTATTCCAGAACAGTGTTACCAACACTGTTATTTGTTCCTGGATTAATCAGCTATTCCAGCAAGCACTCATGATAATTGTAATAGCAAGAATGGCTTCAAATGCCAGAGAAATAAATGAGTAAAGAGTGGGATGTCCTTTTCACTAAGGACCACTCTAACATCACATTGATAATTAGTTATTTAACAAATTAAAAATGGAAAAGTCTCAAAGGATTGTTGGCTACTCTATCTTGTTTGCCTACATGATATTGAGAATACTCATAGATATTGTTAGAGTACTAGATAACTTCATTAGTGATGATCACATTTCTGACTGTTGGTATTACTATATTTATATTCATATATGCTTGTATAAGGTTAAATGTCTACGTAAGTCTTCTTGCAATATTTTTTAAATATTCATATTTTCTCACTGGTTGCCATGGTGAGTGGAAAAGGTTCCTCCCTCAATTTAGTTTTGGGAGCTCATATGATTATGGAAACTAATCTGTGTGCCTCGTCCTATCTTCTCAGGGCAAAGCATTAAATTACCAAGGGAAGCACATGTAGTAATGGTACGAAATGCGTAATGTTGCAGAAGCGTGGCAGCTGGATGTGGATATTCTCAGTTCAGTCAAAGAAAGAACAGAGATAATTTCTCCCAGGCCAAGCCTGGGAAATTTAAAAAAAAAGAATTAAAACAGTTATTATCTCTCTTTCTGCACTTGTTGTTTATAGATATGACTTTCCAGAGTGTGCTATTCTTAGTTCACCAGTAGTGTGAGAGGTTTTTACTTTAAGACCAATCAAGTCTCAGCTTAGTGAGTCAGGTTATAAAAGACACGCTACTTTCTAATAAATGCCTTCTGTTCACCTTCTGAAAACTGGAGTCTTTGTTCAACAGCGACAGCTGGAAAGTTCTCTCCAGCTGTAGAAGTGACTAAAAGATTTTTGGCTGGAGAACCACTGAAGGTTTTGGTTAAGTTGAAAAGGTTTTTGGTCTGAATCAGGACCCTGAAAATAATATGCTAAGGAGATTGGAATGAATGAGTGTTACTATACATTTGACTCCCATCCCTGAGGGAATCCAGATAATTTTAGATAGCAGAATTGTACTTTACATTGTTTCCCATGATGTCCACGTCCCTTTTCTCTCCCCTTGAGTACAGGATCTGGGAATCTCCTTGAAACTTGGTTGGTGGGAGGGATAAAGGTGGTAAATCTGGGACATGTGTATTTGTTTGGGTTGTGGGAACACCTGGATCTGTAAGATTGTCGACTCCAAAAGGCAAGGTGGCCTAAATTGAATTTGCCAAGCTATTTCTGACTTACAAGTCCAAAAAGTATCAAAATTAGTGGTGTAAATTATCTAATAATTAGTTAGTGAATATGAAATCTCACAGAAGGAAAGTGCTGTCTCCAGGAATACACCAGAAATCATGGACTGATATGCTGGAGTCTGAGTGCTGAAAGACTGCTGCATGAACTCTGCCTCCCAGAACCTGATTCCTGCAATTTTTGGACTCATGGGATGGGGGAAGGAGGGGGGTGGTGTAGGTGTGTGTGTGAACTCCATAGATGGATATTAGCTAGATTTATGAATAGCAGCTGCCTATTATATGAGTTCCAGTATGCTTTTCTCTTCTTTTCTCTCTGCTCTGTCTGCTAGACTGGACTAGGAGAGGAATGGTGCCCTGATTAGACACAAGAGAAAAGGTGCCAGTCAATGTTTTGAGACATGGGGTGGTTATTAAATTATTTTTCCCAGGCCAGTTCTTGTAAGCCCTCGAAAAACACTTAATACACCCAAGGATAGCTCAGCTATTCTTTGGGGGCATAAAATAAGCAGGATGGCTTCTGCTGCGGTGTTAGAAACAAAAAAGGTTTAATAAAAGGCAAAATAATAAACAGAAAAACTCGAGCCAGGTACAGAGATCTGCTCCTGGTAGAAACACTTCACAAATGCCCTTCTTCTCTTTTGTTCTCTTCTTTTCTACCTGATTGATCAGGCGGGACATTTTGGCTTCTATCCAATTAGATGTTCTCCAGTATTTGGTGAAGTCCCTGAGGCCCTATAAGGTGGCTTTTCAACTAATAGTTGAGAGAAACTTCTGGGCTTCTTTCCTTTTTTGGGGGACAAAGGTTAGTTTTGCCACTCTGTCATTAGGGGGCACATTCCTACAGGTGGTTGCCAGAGATTGGATAACTCTAATGTCTCAGCACATTTTGAAATGTTTTGGAATGGGTTTGGTGGCAGGGGCAGATCAGGTCCTACAAAAGCAACACAGTGAAATGCCCCACCCCCAGCCCAGAGCCAAGGTCCCAGCCCTGGCCAAGCTGTCAATCAATCACACACCACGGGGTGCTGCTGACCCAGCCCCTGATTGGCCAAATGACCAGAAATCCCACCTAGAAGGGGGTCCCGGGAAGGGCCAAGGGCTTAAAAGCCCCCAGTAGGGAAGTTACATGGGTCTGGAGTCTGCCAGCTTCTTTGGAGTTCACACTGGAGTCCTAGCAGTTGGTAGCTATATGTGTGTATTTTGGTATCTCTTCTTTCTTTCTGTCTCTTTCTTCTTCTCCTAATCCTCTTTACATGGAATTTTTTGGGATAACTTAACATATTATGGATTTAAAAATTTCTAGGTTGAACGGGCTGTGTTTGTCCTAGGACTAAGATAATTCTACATAAACACTAAATAATGCTATAGTGTTTTATATTGGATTTGGAGCTGTATTTACTCCTTTGCCAAAGTTTTCTAATTTTCTATGTTTTTGCCAGTAAACTTTTGTGTAATTTTCTCCTCTTGAAAATATCTGGTGGGGATTTCTCATTTGCATCAGCTACAATAAAGAAACCTTGAGTTTAACCCCTAGATTTAAGTATCTGAGGTGTAACAGGTGCTTTCCTCATAAGCCCTGTAAAAATCATAAAGGCACTTTTTCCTCTTGAAGGCCATCTGCTCATGTGGTGGATTTGGTCATGAAGGACATAAACCTTTTAAAGCTGCTTGCCTCCTAAACCCTGAAAACCTCATACAGGTGCATTCCACATAAAGGTGCTCTCTTCGCAAACCCATTTCACATCATAAAGGCACTCCCCTCATCAACCCCATTAAATTTACCGGAGACCATAAACCTCATAAAGCTCATATAGGTGCTCTCCTGATAAACCTTATTAACCTCTTACTGGTGCTTTACCCATAAACCCCATAAACAATATCTCCTCATAAACACCAAAAATTTTCTAGAAGGTCCATTCTTAATAAACACCTTAAACCTCATAAGGGCAGTCACCTCATAAACCCCAAAATCCTCATCAACGTGCTCACCTAATAAACCCCCAAAACCTTAAAATATACTATCCTAATTAAGGTGCTTTCCACAAAAACCTAATTAACCTCATAAAGGTGCAGTCCTCATAAAGCTCATAAAGACTCTCTCCTCAAAAGCCCCATGAACTTCATAAAGGCACTCCCTGCCTAAACCACAAATTTCATAAATTCAGTCTCCTCATCAAGACCATAAACCTTAGAAAAGTGCTTTCCTCATAATCCCCATCAACTTCATAAAAGATATCTCCTTGTAAACCCCATAAACATAAGGGCACATAAAGCTGCTCACCTCATAAAGGTGCTCTCCTCATAAACCCCATAATACTTATAAGGGTGCCTTTATGACCATTAGAGGGATTATGAGGAAAGCATGGATTATGAGGAAAGCAAACCTTTTATGAGGTTTATGGGTATATTAGGAAAGTGCCTTCATGAGGTTTATGGTGTTTATGTGAAGACTGCTTATTTAATGAGGGTGCTTTTATGAGGTTTGTAGGGTTTATGAGGAGAGCATCGTTATAAGGATTATGGAGGTTATGAAGACAAAGCCATTTTCGGGTGATTGTATATATGCTTTTGTTTATGGCATTTATAGGCTTTATGAGGACAGTGTCTCTATTAATTTTATGGTATTGACAAGGAAAGCACCAATATGAGGTTTATGGAGTGTAGGAGGACAGCGTCCTTCATGGTATTAAAGGCCTTTTTGAATTTTATGGAATTGATGAGGAGAATAACTTTATGACAATAAGGGGGTTTATGAGGAGAGTGTCTTTAAGAAATTTATGGCCTTCATGAGGAGATAGTCTCCACGAGGAAAGTGCTTTTATGATATTTGTGGGGCTGAGGAGACTGCCTTTATGAGGCTTATTTGGATTATGAGTTTTGTGAGGAGAGTGCCTCTTCACATAAGCCCCATAAACCTCATAAAACATTCTCCTTGTAGAGGCCTTCTCCTCAGAAACCACATAAACCTCGTAAGGGTGCTGTTCTCAGAAACCCCGTGATCCTCACAAAGGTACTCTTCTCCTTAAGGCATCCACCTCATAAACACCATAAACCTCATAAATGTACTGTCCTAATGCAGGTGCTCTCCTCATAAGCCCCATAAGCTTCCTAAAGGAGATCACCGCATAAACATCAGGAACCACATAAAGGCACTCTCTTAATAAACCACCTATACCTCATAAAAGCACTCAACTTATAAATGCCATTAACCTCACAGAGGTACTCAACTCATAAACTTCATAAACATCCAAAAGGCCATAAAACTCATGAAGGCGATCTCCTTATAAAGATGCTCTCATCATAAAAACATAAACACAATCTCCTTATAAAACCCAGAAATCTCATAAAGTTGTTGCCTCATGAAGGTGTCTCCTCCTGAAGATGCTCTCTTCATAAACACTGTAAAAATCATAAAGACACTCTCTTCACTGAGATGCTCTCTTCAAAAACTACATCAACTTCATAAAAGTAGTCCCCTCATCAAGAGAAAAGCCTCAGAAATGGGCTTTTCTCATAATTCCCATAAACTTCCAAGGATGCTGTCTTCATAAACCCCTAAGTTTCATAAAGGAAATCTCATGAACCCTGTAAATATTGTAATGCTGCTTTCCTCATGAAGATCTTCAGCCTTGTAAAGGCACTTTCCTCATAAACACCAAAACCTCATAAAGGCATTCCCCTCCTGAACGCACTCTCTTTATAAACCCCTTACAAAATTCATAAAGGCTCATAGAGACACTCTCCTCTTAAACCTTATAAATCTCTTAAAGGTCCGCTCTTAATGAACCCCATAAACATCAGAAAGGCAGCTTCTCAAGAACCCCATAAAACCAGTTAAGCAGCTTTCTCCACATAAATGTCAAGGAACTCCTCCAAAAGGCACTCCTCTCTTGAGTTTCCTTACCATTCCTGTATTTTCTGGATTGCTATAGATGTGTTCTGTCGCCCTGATTTTGTAAGACTTTGTTAAGCCTTCTGATGTTTACATTCTTTCAACAAACTTTCTCACACACAGTTCTGTAAATAACCTATGTTTTGCATTCTTTCATGGAGGTGGAGAGAATTGATGGACCCTTGGTCTGTGGCACTGTCACCCTCCAATGCCACTGGACAGACCAAGGGTCCATCAATTCTCTCCACCTCCATGAAAGAATGCAAAACATAGGTTATTTACAGAACTGTGTGTGAGAAAGTTTGTTGAAAGAATGTAAACATCAGAAGGCTTAACAAAGTCTTACAAAATCAGGGCGACAGTGTTCCTTGATGTGCTGCCTCTGCCTCAAGCACTGGAGCCTACAATTCTCTCGCAACACCTTTAACGAAGCCCACTATGCATGTGAGCTTATGCTCAGAAATATGATCCACTGAATTAGAATTATAGCAAATACAGGACAAGAAGGAGTCATCTCATGTTAACTGATCAATACCAGCTGCCACAATGATTGTAATAACCTCTGCTCTCTCCAGTGTGGCAGAGGGGACCACAAATGTACGTCAGCAATTGTAACTAAACAAAGTCTGAAGTACCAAAGCCTAAACAGAAAATAAAGGAAATATTTCCCCTTTAAATAGCACACCTGTTTCAGTATCCCAAGCATTTTAGTCATGTAACTAAGGTGGATTTGAGAAAAGTAAAATCCCATCCAAAAGAAAGAGAGCTCACATGTTAATGTACAAAATACATACCTGAAGCTATCTGGGAGAAATAACTTTCATAGTACAAAACTCCTTACACAGCCTAAGTAATGCTATATATGCTTACATATGTAATGCTTATAACTATCCCTAAAATGCATGGCTTGGTTTGCTGCCATAATCTTGAATGTACAAATTACTTTCCATTTTTTCTCCTATGACTGTGTTCACAGTATTTTTGTTGTTATTGAAGATTAATCCCTACCCAGGAAATGCAAGTATGGAGAAGGAAAACAGGGAAAAATAAATGGAACCACTAGCGATATTTACTAATAAAATGGAAATGCTGAGATTCACAAGATATTAAATACCTGCTATTACTTTTATTTTAGAAGTACTACTTATCTCATGCAGAGATAGATGGACAACTCAATTTTTCCAGCTGAAGACTGATTTTTCCTAGTTAACTACTATTTGTGTTATACTTCAGGTTTTCTCTTCTTTGCACTACACTGATTCAACAATAATGAAAAATGAAGTCCTTATTCTCTGATCAACGCAAACCCTGTGGCATCAGTGGCAATATCAAGTTTGTGTGCTATTTTGTCAACATACTTCTGTTCAGCACACCAAAATCTACATTATTAGTAAACAAAACTATTAACAATCTGAATTGTCCACCTACCTACATAACTACTCCCTGACTATTCTGCTAGACTACCAACATGCCAACACGCTTGTGGCCATGCTCATTTTGCAGAAACAACATCTGCCTGGTAGCAAATTCCCTGAGACCATGGGTTGGTCACAGAGCAGCCACCTGCTACTTCTACTACTCCTGTTCAGAGTTACTCTCTGCATTCACAATCCTAATTTCCTTCCTTGAGCTGGTGTTTTGCCAATTGACAGGGGGCAAGAGAAAGGACATAGACACCAATAGAAAGAATGGTCTTAGTTTACTATTATTGTTGAGGCAAAACAGAAGTAAAAGGATATATCTGATAAAACAAGCTTATTACTCACTCAGCTTCAGCAACAAGCAGACATAAGCAAGGTAATGCATCTATTCACTATTATACATGAGAGAGAGAATAGTGTTTGAGAAAGGCACATCACCAATTGCCAAAATACTTTACCGTCATCCAGAGTCTGCAATTGCTGGGGAGCCCTGTTTCACAGCAAAGACCTAGAGAACCCTTCCTAGTAACTGGGAAAATCCCACCCGGTGTGACCACTCATGGATGAGGTCTCCAGTTCACCCAAAACAGGGGTCCAGCTTTTATAGACCCAAATCAACAGTAAGTACCTGGTTCTGATGGCACATTTCCCAACCAGCCAGTGCCAAGGCTTGGCCAGAGCCCAGGCCACAGCGAGAGGATTTTTGCCTAAAATATTCTGCTAACAAGCCTGTAGAGTTATCAGCTGGGAAGGTTTCTCCTATTAACAAGACTTTAGGGATATTGGTTGGAAGAATTTTTTAATATATCTTATACAATGTTATACAAACATCTCTACAACAGCTGGTTTGGCATTAAGAAAAACTAATATAAATGTTTTGATCATCTATTTTTAACTAAACAACCTTGATGATGTTAATAGCATCAAGCTCAAGATTCATATTCTAAGTCAACTCAGGCTCAGGCCTTAGCAAATTCAGTTGGAAATTCCAAATTCCTCAGACCTTTTACCTTACTTTGCTTTATTTCCTATGAATTCAACATAAGTGAAGTTATGACAAAATCATTCTATAATGCATCCTAAATAGGGATTATGACAAAGACTGCCATATTTCTGTAAATAGCATAATATGATGTCAGCATTAAAATTACTAATACAGGATGCCTGCACATGAACAATGGCAGTCAATGTGCAAATGTCAGCCTACCCAGTCCCCACCATCTGTTACCTTGCAGCAGCTGCCACCAGGAGCACTTGCAGAGAAAAGTGCACAGGCAACAGGAGAGGATGGTTGATGGCTTCTGTGAGTCCTTCTGATTCTCCAGGCAGCCAGAACATGCAGGCTGCAAACAAGAAGGAATGAGGTTCAGTTCCATATATTATTCTGGCAGTACACTCTTGCTCCTCCTTTTTGCTGCTGTTAGAACTGGTGGTTTTCAGCCCAGTTCCTTGTGCCAGCTTCTAAAAATGCAAGATAAAACACAAGCCTTTGAAAGCAAACTTAAAGAAGCTGGTTCACAGAATTTCATATCTTCAATCTCATTATAAAAACAAATACATAATAACATGTTTCACTTGAGTGAGTTAAACCCTACTCCAATTACCTTCTCCTGAGATTCTTTTGTTACTTAATGACAACAAAAGGATATGAGAGAAAAGCAGACAATTACTTTTCCTCCCTTTTCTGGTGCAGGATTAGCTCATAGTAGCAACACATTTCCCTGTGACTAGATTTTCCTTTTCACTGGATATTTAAAGGGAAAGGTGAATAAATGACAGTGTTTAAAATAAAAACATTAAATACTCATAGCAGAAAATGCATAAATCTAGGCATAATCCATATAAAGGCCATTTTGATATTTGTTTTATAGCATGGACCTAAAAAAAGTATGAAGTATCCCCTTACCACATGTATCCTTAATGCAGAAAACAGCTTCTAGAAATATATCACTGGCTTTGCCACGGAATTAGATTTGCTATCTCACTGCACCAGCCTGCAAATCTATGCAAGCTTTAGACATAGGTTACTCTGAATAAATGAAATACAGATTTTTTAAATACAGAGAGAGCTTGGAAAGCAAGTTGTCATCTCTGACCCAAGATCTCTTTCCTTGGTTGAACTGACTGAAGAGCTGATGCTGCCCCAACATGCAGCAGCAGCTAAACTGCAGGGCTTGAACAGTTGTTACAGATTTGTTTTTCATTGATATTTTGCTAGTTTCTGTTTATATTGAACAAGATATTTGGACTGTGGCTTCAACTAACTTGTAAAACATTTAGGTCTAATAAATGTGTTAACAGCATAGCAACTTTAAAGGTAGTAATAGAAGCTTAGGTGAAGAAGTGAACTATTTGCCCTATCCCAGTTTCCTTCAGTGGTTATCTAAAGAACATCAGCCCTGAGTAAGAGCAACTGAGTCACGAGTAATCCTCCCTCCAGACTTTAAAATTCTTTTAGCAAAAGACATTAGGAGCCCAAGCAAATATTTTAAAAGCTACAAGGATGATTTCAAGTAAAACCAAGACCTGAAAAAAACCCCAGTATTTCAGAAAGGTTCTAGACTTGATCACAGGTGAGTTGGGGGGCTTTTTGATTGTATTAACTAGCTTAAATTCCCTACATTACCAATTTGAAGTATAACTTTTCTTTGTCCAGAACCATAAATGCCTAACTTACTTGAAATAAGGTTGACTTAATTTCTAAATAAACATTGCAAAAGCAAAGTAAGGGAAAAATATAATTATACAATACATTAGAATGTGGAAAAAGAAGATTACATCTTATTTAACTATAATTTTTGGGCATTAGTAACAGCTCTATAATTAATAACAACACAGTTGACTTCACTAAGTCATATAGCAGAAATTAAATTTATCATATTTGCACTTGCCACTTCTACTTTTGCTTTAAAAATAAGTAGAGGTAAGAATCCGATTTTTTTTCCAGATTCAGATTATCCTCTTCCCCATTCTTGGGGGAAAAACATGAAATTACTTTTTTTTTCAGGACTGAGAGATATTTAAGTTCTAGTTAAGAATCAAAAGACAGTGTCTTTATTATCTTCTCCCAATACAAATTTCTCTCTATTTACATAAAGATGAATAAGAAGTGTGATTAGTTATTCATGTGTCTCCTCTAACCTGAGTTGAATAGTTCACAAATACAGCTTACATGGCTTTTTCCTGTTATTTGATGTTTCAGACTTACCACCTTCTGACATTTGTCAAATGCAGTTTCCACTTGGATCAGCCTGATTTTTTTCAAGCTATCATGGCCTAAATAAGAGCCACCAGTTCTAACTCTTTGGCTGTTTACTGGCATCTCTCAGAACTGAGAGTTAATATTTGGTGATTCAGACTCTCTTTGGGTTCCAAAATGCAGATGCATAATCCAAGTAATATAAAGAAGAAGACATTTTTTTTCTCCATGAAATGCTAGGTAGGATTTTAAAAATGGCAGAATAATATAAGACAGCATGAAGATGAGCAATCTTCATCTCATTATTGGTAATGAGAGTATATATATGGTTAACACAAGCATTTTACATTCCTGCTGTTGCCTTATTTTCTATGTAAGACTAGTGAAATCTATTTCTATTGACTCTTGCAGGGATCAGCACATCACAAGAAGCCATTACTATCGAGGCTGGCTTTAAAAACATGAAATATATACTCCTGTCTGCAAAGAATAGGCACTGATGTTCAGGGTGTCTCAGTTTTGAGACAAATTTAAAAGAGGACACACTGCAATGAGCAGTCTCCTCTAAAGGGTTTCAACAGTCCTCCTCCAATAACAGAAAATTAATACTAACAGAGGAAAGTTAAAAAAAAACAAACCAAAAACAAAAACAAAAAAAAAAACCCCCAAAACAAACAAACAAAAACCCCCGACCCAACAGTTTATTAACAACAGAATGCCCACAAGGCAAGGAAAAAAGGAAAAACATAAATTGCTGCTAAACACCAAACCATCAGAACTCAACATGCCTGCCACGCACAGAAGAACAAAGACCCAAAAACGTCCAGAGAATGGGGCAAACGTTGGAGAAATACCCTTCCTGGCACGTGGTGTGAGATGCTTTCACACTGAGGAAGGTGGAGCTTCCACAAGAGTTCCAGGGAGGCAAAAACCTGCTGGCCCTCTGGCAATGACCTCTGCTGGGCTGCTGCCCGAGTTTCTCTACTCCGCCGGCTCCATGGCTCAAATTCTCCAAGGCCAGGGAGGAGACAAGCTTCTTGCCTGGGATGAAAAAAACCAAGCTAGCCAAGCAAAACCAGACCACACAGCACCATGGAATGCCTGCCCAGTGAGGCTTCAAAAATGTTCACCAAAGAGCCCAAAGCTTCTCCACTCTAGCCCCACACACACACCCAGTCCCCAGTCTTAAAGATGTACAGCAACAATTTTTGGGCATAAAACAGGATCATGGAATAGACCACCATCATGAATCACTTCAAGACACAGAGCTAGCAGTAATGCAGTTAAAGGAGGAGTTGCAAAGGAGGTGACAAAGGAAAATGGCTTGAGGAGGGAAACGGTTAGAATTTAATTAAAGCTGAGTGCAATAATTGTTCTGTTCAGAGGTTGTACTCTGCCTTTTTCTCCTAACAACCTAATTCTTATTCCTCAGATGCTTTTGCCTCCTGTTTTTGTATCTGTCTTTCAAGGGGTGTTCTTTCTTGTCATTCATTCTGGACAATGGTAACCAGCTTTCTTGTTTCTGTCTAAAATCAATTTCCCTGGCCAGCACTGCACTGCTGTGCTGCTAGAAATGCACCAGTCTTCATGCCATTGCACACCCCCACTGTAAAGAGAAAAACACTTCAAACTGGACAACAATACATACATTTTATTAGCCTGCATTTTTACGACCATTTGTTTATCTGTGCTGTTTGCCAGATAATGTTCTATCAAAGTGCTGCAATATTGAAATATCAGTGTACATTTATGAACCACATAAGATTGAGATTTCCCTAAATGCAAGCAGTGCAAAGTGATTTGTAGGCAAATCATATGTGGCCTAATCATATTCATAAATTCAAAGCACATTTAATCAATTACTTATATTTTATTCACCAGCAGTTACAAAGTTTCCCTAATGATATTGTGAGAAATTATGTTCACACTTTAAAATTTTAAAAGGTTTTTTTAAAACCTCAACAAAATACAACAAAGGACTGAATAAGGAAAAGGGCAGCGCACTGGGAGCGCATGACTTGCCTGCCATGTGCTCATCTATAAAATGGTTGTTCTGCCTTTTATGCCCCTGGGGGTTGCATCAGCCAACCCTGGCCCCTCCTAAAGTCTGTCAGTCAGCTTTTCTTTGCCATTTATTGGTGGAGGCTACTTTTTTGCAGCTCGATTTGAGATCAGGTGTTGTCATGCCACACCCCCCAGCACTAGCTTTGCCCATTACAGCCTTCCCTCCACGTCTTGGACATCCCAGGCTGTTCAGTTACAGTAATATGGGGGTGGGGGGAAGGGGACTATGGGGAGAACAGAGAACATCTGAACAACAAACCACAATTACATAACTATATATCAATTAAGCTTCTCTTAACATACACTATTCACACAATATTCATCCCTTAATTGCGAGACAAAATCATCCCATTACTCATCTTTAACGCATATCAAAAGCAGATCACAGATTTAACTTTTTGCTAAATTAATGCAAACAGTACTTCATATGTGAAAAAATGAATGAAAAATTTGTATCAAGGAAAAAGCATCTAAAACCATCCTGGTTCTTTTGTTCTGTAATTTATTCTTCAAACCAGCAGTTACATGAGATAAACATTTTTCTTCTACACAGGTAGCATTTTAGTAGGAATTAATATTAAATAGAGAAAGCTACTCCCTATTCAAGTCCCTTCAATATTAACAGCTCCACCCTGTAAATATACTTTAGTATTCAATGAAAGTACACAATCATTTTCATAAAAAGAAAATTAATTAGATATCACAATTGCGCAATTACAGGATGTTCCTGTAAGTTTTGGTTTGGACTTTTTACTGTCCAGTTCTCAGAAGTATGCAACAAAGCTGTCTTAGTGGACTTAAAAAGTCACCACCCAACCCTTTTGCATTCCTTATGCTATCATTTAAGATGGGAAGGTGGAACATGTGCAGAAGAAATTCTTGACTTAGACAAATTTAATTAAACAGCCAGAATTAGAAATCGAGCACTCAACCACAGGTCCTGTCTAGTCCATTCCCAAGGAATGATCAAATTTATCTCATTGTGGGGTTTTTTTTTTGAACCAGATGTTAATCACTACCAATCCTTAGCACAGACTAGCTGCTCTTCTCCAACTTTAGCACTAGAAACAGAATATCAATCCCCAGTCATGCTGGTTGCAGTTTAAACCCATCATTATAGATATAAAGAGAATATCTTTTTTTGTTTGCATTGAGTTTACAATTATATTATATTGGAAGTCTGCTTTAAAGGTCTGTGAAAAAAACAGCCCTCACTTGTCTCTTCTGAAGAACAGCCTCAGTTTGTTCAAAGTTCTTACAGGTTATGTTCAGGAGGCCTCTTTTCTCTCCTGCTCTTTCATAACCTGAACAGGCCCACATAACAGATGGACCAAGCATTCCATCTGAAATTCAGCAAAGCAGAAGGATTACTTCCGTCTTATTATTTATGCTGGTTTTATCTGTTCTTCAGATATCTTCCCTTCTTAAGGCAGCTTATGGAACTGATGACTAGCACCCCAGTTATGGTTCTCTGTAACCGTAACTCTTGGGGTTTTGGAACAAACAACTTTTCTCTGTAGTAACTTCTCAATCTTTTGAGCTCAGTCTCTCCTAATAGGAACACTGTGCATTGTTTGCATGAAAAACACCTTATTTTTTCAGACATCCTTTTATAGAATGTATTTGCATTCTCTCCTCTCATCAGTATATGTAATAAATATCAACCTCCTTATTTGTGAACAACAGGGAGTAGGACCTGACCCAGGACTCATAAATCAGTATTTATTTCATGGTATGCTGTTGTTTCTTGCTTTATATGATTTTCCTGCTGCTTTTAATATAATATTTTTAAAAATGTTCTGCTTTCTTAAGTTGCTTTTAACCACATCAAAGTTTGAGATGTGTCACCTCTGCAACTTTTCCTTCACTTCCATGAAGTCATACAGAAGACAGTGTTTTACAGGATTTGCTCTAGAAAATTTGGGTTAAGTATTATTTGCCTTCATCATTGCCTTAGTTACTTTCATACAGAAATAAAGATTTTTCCTTTAGCTTAGTTAAGTCTAAGAGTTTCCAGTTCCTTTTATTTTTGTTTTTCAAAGGTAAGCTATATATTTATCCTTTTCTGTGCTTTTCCTATTTCACCAGATTTGCACAAGTTTTGAAAGGTCACAAGTAATGACTCTGCAATTCAATCAAACAGGTCTTGCCATTTCATGGCATGTCATTCATTTAATCCTGGGGATTTCAAAACATACAGTGACGGGACAAGAGGAATGGCTTTAAACTGAAATAAGGCAAGTTTAGAGTAGATTTGAGGAAGAAATTCTTCCCTGTGAGGGTGGTGAGGTCCTGGCACAGGTTGCCCTCTGAAGCTGTGGCTACCCCAGCCTGGAAGTGTTCAAGGACAGGTTGGATGGGGCTCTGAGCAACCTGGTCTAGTGGAAGGTTTCCCTGCCCATTGCAGAGTGTTGGAATGGGATGTTCTTCAAGGTCCTTTCCAATCCTAGGCATTCTGTGATTCTATAAAACTACCAACTTGACAGCAACTTGTAATCTAACACAAAAGTCTAGATAGGAGTTATTTTGCAATTTTTTAAACATATGGTTGCATTTCCCGTAATAATAACAAAAAATTGCTATTTTTATGTCTAAAATGTAATGACTGAAGAAAACTCTTCATCTAAGAAATTATTTTTTCTTTAACCTGTGGGCACATGAACTGGAAAGATATTAGTAATACATACTCAGAGGTATTTCAGAAACGTATCAACTCAAAGTAGAACACATAAAATACTTAGAAGTTCATGAAGTGATCCAACACCTCCACATTGTCTACAAAACAAATAATATTATTCAGGACATGGATTAGGAATTAAGTTGTTCAATCAGGAGAATGAAAGACTCAAAAAATATTAACTGCAAGACTAGACTTGGAACAAAAAGTACAAAACATAAAGAATGAAAAAAAAAACACCTTAAAATGGGCAACTAAAGAAGTCCTTCTGCATCACTGAAAAAAGCTTCAGAGCCTGCTGGTTCCTCCATATGTGAGGCATCACTTCAAAACAAGCTCTACTCTTCCCTACAGTCTGATGTGCTTACGCAAACCCCAGTGACCACCTGTGAAGTATCCATAAGGGCACATCCCAAATGAGAGTCATGGTAGTGTCAACACACCTTCAGATCAGTCTAATCCTAGTCAACATGTTTCATCCTTATCCTGCAGATGTAAGAGGTAACAGTCCTACTGGCAGCAGCAGAAATTTTATCACACATATTAACAATGAAAACCAGCAGACACTCTGGGACTCAGCTACTGAACAACATTGTCATGCATTCCAGGATCTTATAAGTGAAGTTACCAAAATTCATTGTGGAATTATTCAATTTTTTTTTTATTATTGTTAATAAAACTACTACCTACCCTGAACATTGTGAATTATCTTTCACTCAAAATATTTCTTGTGTTTCAAGCAAGATAGGATATTTTAATAGAGGGATGTAAGGTCAATAAGTACAGGTACAGGTTAAGACTGAACTGAATAATGTTAGCATTATTTTCATTCCATGCAGCCCAAAAATTTATGCAGACTAGACCATATGTAAAATTCTAAATGTTTTAAGTTATTTTTATTGGAAAGCAGGATGTGAATTTGGAAACTAAGTTACCCATTAACCTTTACTAAGTTAACCTTTTCAAATTATAGAGGAATGGTAGAAACTCTTTTCTTCATGGAAGCCTGTTGCAGTTCATTTTGAGGTGGGGGCACCCCGGGATGTCCCCGGAGGGCCCCCTAGGCTGTGACCCATGACTCCATCCACACTTTCAAGGCAGTAATTTGCTCAGTATACATATGCATATTCACTGAGGTCATAATTTATCCCCAAAATTAGAGCATACCAGTTTGCTAAGTATTTTAGCATCTTTGTCTTCTGCTGTGCATCGAGTCTTTCCACTCTAGCCACACTATGTAGTACCGATAAATGCAGATAATCCTCCTCAATGGTACCAAAAATGTTTCAGAGAAAAAGCATATGCTTTAGCGACAAGTAAGGTAAGTTTATAGCATTTCCTGTAGTGCAACTCTACAGCATCACATTGTGTTTTGCTGACATTCAAGTTTGTACAAAGATAATTCAGGGGCTCTGACCTTGTGCTAAGAAGTGCCACTTGAATATATATTTCCCCAGTATCTAGTAACTACTGAATCTTTGCATTTCTACCTTATGAATATAAATTCATTACATCCAAAGTATTTTAATAAATGTAATACATTTAATAAAAATTATATGTCATTTTTGTTTTGTCACATTTCTTCATTTGACCAGCTATTGGTTTTGTAATTTTAGCCATGCTTTATTGTTCTTTCCGACCATTCCTCTAGGTTTTGGGGTTTTTTCTTTCCAAAAACATCATATTTTATCAAATGTAATAGTATCAAGAGTTTTCACAGTATGAGTTACACTTGGATTTGGCACAAAATAGACAATTCCTAAGGCAACCTATAATTCCAATCCATTAGACTAATGTATTGCAGCTGCTGTGAACAGTGAGCATGTCATCTTTAGTATCATGATGTACAGCATGGAAGATCAAACAAAATAAATGGAAAAATTACTCTGCATCTAAACATCACAGTTATTTTCACTCTCTTCCCTCATCCCCATTCTCAACATAGTCTGTTGTATTTGTGGGTAACTTTTTGTGGGAATTTTAAGTGTTTCTTTTTACAACTGGTAGAATCTTCTATTAAAAGAGTTCTGACCAGGTGCATAGAGCTCATCTGTAATGTATATATAAGTAATCACTACTCACACTACGTAGTTGTCAATTAGAAGGTTTTTGGGGAAAACACTAGAAATTGACATCATTTATTAAAACCACTTATTGGCATTGGTCAATGTGGAAAAGAGAAGGCTCCAGAATTACCTAAATGTGACATGAAGGGAGACAAGAAGATGGAGGGAGACTATTTAATGAGGGCGTGGACTGACAGGACAAGGGGAAATGGCTTCAAACTGAAAGAGAGTAGGGTTAGATAAGGTATTTTTAAGAACTTGCTGTGAGGATGATGAGGCCCTGGCACAGGTTTTCCAGTGAAGATGTGGCTGCCCCAGCCCTACAAATGTTCAAGGCCACGATGGATGGGGCTCTGAGCAACCAGGTCTAGTGGAAGGAGTCCCCCCATGGCAGGGGGTGGAATTGGATGATCTTTAAGGTACTTTCCAACCAAAACAGTTTTAGATTCTTAATTTCTGCTTTAAAAAAACTTCCATCACAAAATCTTCGACATTTCCTTCTGGCAGAAGATGGACCATTCACGAATTCATTAGGATTAATTTTCACTCCTTTCTGCCGAAAGAGTCAATATCAACATTTTCTCCTTTGTTAAAAAGTGTCTTTTCCAGCCTATAAGACTTTACATCTCCAAATTGTCTTGTTGATATTTATTTTAAATGGTGTATTATATATTCTGAGAGACAGATTGAGAAAAAAACCCGGGTGCCTTCCTAATCTGTTAGGTAAGGTATCTTAACACTTCAGGCTCCAGTCCCTTCATTATATCAGCAAGGAAAGGCTCTAAGTCACACACAGACAAAATGAGTACTAACATTAAGAACAGGAGAGTTCCTGATGAAGTAGGCAGTAAAAAATTCCAAATTCTGAGTATTCACTGCTGTAACTCTGTGAACAACCATTCTTTTTCGTGCCACTATGATAATTTATGCCAGCATCTGTGAATGCAATGTCAAATCTGGGTGCATCCTGTAAAGCATTTCAAAGAGCTACTACAGAGCTCCTTAATGAAGCCCTTCTGCTTAGTTATCTTATTTTGCTTCAAGATCTTGTACTCTGAAATGTGAACAATGATAATAGCCTGACAGCAGGGCATTCTTCTTCTTCTTCAGTAAATCTTTCACTGAGAAATTATTTTCAAACCTATACATTGAGGGGAGAAACAAAATTGTGAGAGAAGACTCCCTTTAGCTTTACTAAAAGACATTTAAGGAGTCTAGCTATAAAATAGGAGAATAGTTATAAAATATTTAGAAAACAATGGCAACAATAAAAAATATTCATTTGAGCATATTAATTCAAGCCCTAGGACTTGGTCATTTACAATTTCAGCCACAAGAGAGTGTTATAGATGAATAAGGAGATGATTGGCTCTATCAATTAAGGGATGAATATTGTGTGAATATTAAGAAAAGCTTAGTGATGTACAGTTATGTTATTGTGGTTCAAATGCCCTCTGTTCTCCCCCTGATTCCCTTTTCCCCCCCTATATTGTGACCATCAGACAGCCTGCGTTGTCTAGGACAGCTAGAGAGAAGGCATGCACATGTGTCCCTTACCTGGGGCAGTTGGGAATGGAAAAGCTTGTTGCTTAGGGGGTGAGACATGGCAACTCCTGATCTCCAATCAAGTTACAAGAAAGCAGTTTCCACTGATAAATGGCAAAGAAGAGCTGACTGACAGACTTTGGAAGGGGCCAGGGCTGGCTGATGCAACACCAGGGGTATAAAAGACTGAGCATCCATCTTGAAGGTGAGCCAGCCACATGGTAGGCAGTCACAAGGGCAGCTCCCAGCACTGCATTGTTTCCTTGTTTAGTCCATTTGTTGTATTTTTGTTAAGGTTCAATAAACTTTTTAAAAATTTTTAAGTGAGCGGTCACTTCTCAAAAGAACTTCCCAGGGAAGCCAGAAGCACTGATAGCCTACAGCATGTGATGGTTCATATAGGTTAGCTCCAAACATTTTTTCTAAAATTTAAAAAAAACTACAGATTTTCTACTGTAAAATTATTTTATTGCATTCTATTCTAATATCACCAGTTTTGACTTCAGTGTAACTTCTTCTATCTTTCTCAAAAATTGTTGGAGGTGTTGCAAGACAAACATAATTTCTTGCATATTTATTTTAAATAAGCTAATTCAGATTACCTCAGAATGAAGCTATGGAAGAAGCAGTTAATTTTTGTGTGATTATATTACAAATCTTTAATAAATTAGTTTTTTAGAAAAGAGTACTCTGTGGCATATTTAATCAGATTGTAATATAACCCCATGTATTACATTCCTAATTGCATTGTATCATTGAGTTAATTTGGTTTGTACTTCAATTATTAAAATTAATGATTTCTACTTATGAAATTAAAATGCTAAAACACACTTGATAAAGCCAGTTTTAGAAATAGTTTAAGTCATTTTCTACTATCTGTCAGTTTGAAGCCATTCCCTCTCATCCTGTCACTCCAGGCCCTTGTAAGTAGTCTTTCTTCATCTTTCTTCTGGACTCCCTTCAGGTACTGAAAGGCCACAGTAAGGTCACCCTTTTCCAGGCAGAACAATCCCAGTTCTCTCAGCCTTTCCTCACAGTAGAGGAGCTCTAACCGTTTTTCAATAACATCCTCACAAAGGCAGGATAATCTTGAGCTATAAGCCACATAAACTGCTAGCAAAGGTGCTAATGGGACAAGTTAGTGTGGGCTCTGATTACTACCAGGAGGACACAGGATACCCCAGAGCAGGGACGCACATACTAAAAGTTCCTTCTTCACTGCAGGCTAGAGAATTGTTCTGTGAAATTAAGGGAAAAGACATGTACAGTCATAGGAAAATTAGCTTGGAAGAGGCGTATAGATGTCATCTAATAAAACCTCCTCATTGAAATGGAGTTAACTTCTGTTAGATCAGATTGCCAAGAGCTTTGTCCAAAGACCCTGATATAATTATATATATAATATATATAATTGTAGGTGCCTTCCTAGGAACCCGCCAGGGCAACCATTTCCAGTGATGCACTATTAACATCATAATATATTCATTCTTTAGGTCTGATTCAGATTTTCTCTGTTGCAACCCATGACTGTTGGCTCTCATCCTTTCAGCGCCCACCTCTGAGAAAAGCCAGGCTCCATCTGCTCCACTAAATAGTTGCAGACTGCTATCAGATTCACCTGTAGCACCCTCTTCTCCTCAGCATTTTCTCATGTGACATACACCTAAGGCACCTCACTACCATAGTGATCCTCCTCTGTGGTCTAACACATTCATCAATACCTTTCTTGTACTTCAAGGATGCAAAACTCAGAGGATATTACCTGCTTCCTAACAGCCGATGGTTTGGCAGAGATTTAATAGGAATTGTTTAACTTATGATCACTTTCCATAATTATGTTCAGAACAGTGGGGATGACCCACCAATAGATACACAAACCTAAACTGTACTTGCATTCCCTGATGTGTTTCTGTATAAATATTCTATAGTAATCATTCATGTTATGCATAAAATATTCACTTTACTCCTATGAAAGCAATACACCTCTTCCTAGGAGCAAGGAAGCACAGAACTGTGACAGAAGAGCTCTCGTTCTGCTATTTCAATTTAGGGATCAAACAGAAGCACCCAAAATAAAAGCATACCTGTTCTCAATTCTGAGTATAAAGTAGAAAGGAATAGTCATATGTGAAGGAATCCTTTTGTCAACATCTGGCATTTGTCAATATCCTAGAAATTCTTGTCTTTGTCGCAGAAGGGAAATACAAGTGTGTCTGAAGTTAGACACCTATTCAGAAGACATGGGTTTTCTGAGAAAAGCACAGACTTTAAAAAAATAATTTTATAGTAATTTTATAGTAATTAGTTAATTTTATAGTTAATTTTATAGTAAAATAATTGTTAGTAAATTCACCTTTGGATCCATGCAAAACAAACAGTGGGGGTTACTAGCCAGAAGAAAAAACTTCTGTTGCCTCTATTCCACATGATCTGAACATTACGAATATATGGGCATATTTGGAAATAAAAGTATCTCTAAGCAGGTAAAATGCTGCAAAATTGCTTCTTGAGACTCAGAGACTGGGTGCACACAAATGGGTCAGAAAAATTCTTGGTCAGACTCTATACTGAAGGGGAAGGAGGACACAAAGAGGTACATTGAAGTCTGGATCTGGAGCACAGGAAACTGCTACCATATTAAAGAACCCTTTTCTCAAGCAGGTACCCTTATCACCTGCATCATAAGCATGACTGAGTCATGAAGTAACCATGATGGATTTGAAAAGAAAGGGGGAAAAATGGGAATACACTGGTATGAAGTGCCCTCAAAAATAAGGTTGAACCGTACTATTTTAATCACAGTGCAAATAATACAGAAAGATATGCTTTGCATTAAGACATGTATTAATAAATGTCACTCTGTGCCAATGCACAAGTGACAACATCACTATAATCCATGGTATGATTCTTTTATGATACTGAATCTCAATGCCTTTCAGTCAGAAAGCAGAATGTAGAGCACGTAATATCATACATGCCACTGCTTTGTTTGATTGCTGATCGCTGCCAGATCACTGACTTGAAACTGAAGGCCCTGGCTAACTAAGCACTAAACTATTCTTTTGTCCACACCCACTTCAGCCTGACTTTTCACTTATTGCCCTTCCACAATAAATCTGGTGAATATGCATCCTTACAGTTACTGCAGAGCTTGAGGAATATCCTGACATGGGGAATTATTTAACAAAGGCAAGGCAATTCTAGAAAATAAATGGTTTTTTCTAAAGCACATTTTTCTTCCTGGTACTAACAGTAATGGATTACAACATATTTGCATGGATTTAGAGGTCACTGCATATACAAACTAGCAATTTTTGCCCTTTTACATTAATAGAGCATTAAGACTAAAAAATATTCTATTTGCTAAAGTATGCAGTGCAATATATGTCTCACACATCATCATATAGATACAATTCTATACAACTGAAAGCAAAACCCAAAAAATTAATTTTTTTAGCTGTCTTTATTTCATAGGTAGGGCATTTATTCTGACCATGGTAGCAGCTGATTTATTATTTTGTTGCTGCAGAAAGAGAGCTGAAAAAGAGTTTTGAAATGGAAATTGTGACATTTAACTGAGTGATAATCTCATACCACCATTTATAGGAAGCAGGTAGTAGCTGTTTACCATTGGAGACAGATGGAAGTCCTGCATTGGAGGGTGTTGGAGTTTTTTTCTGTTAGATAAATTAGCTTAAATAATTCAAGCATTTTTCCCCTTGCCTGATTAGTGCTTTGTGCAAATTTAAGTATTTAAAGACTGGTTTACTACTGAGCAAAATTTTGCACAGCTCATGTAGTCTTTCCTCTTTGAGTCACATTTAGCTTTTATAAAGTATATAATAACTATTTAATATCCCCAAAGAAGATGCTGCAAGAGGGCAAATAGCACCATGAAAAATTCCACTCATGTTAATCTGGAAAAAAGATTTTATTCCAACCGAGCACACTTCCATAGAACTCTGCACTGAGTGCCACAGCCTGTGCATGGCAGCTGGGAGGATGGACCAGTGATACAACCACACACACACTCTTTGCTGTCTCAACCCTATGCTTAGCGTTTACATGGATGAAGAATTTTAACCTCTCTGTTTAAACAAACCATTCTCAAAACCCAAATCCAGTATCTCCAAAGCTGCCATACAGCTTCTAGCAGACTGACTTTGTAAGACTGCCTCCAATGTCTCCAATGTTTAGAAATATGTCTTATGCTGAAAAACATTTTGTAAATCAGAAAACAGTTTGTTTGGGTTTTTTGTTGTTGTTGTTTTGTTTGATTTTTTTCCTTGGTTACTGGTGGGATTCTTTTCCTTGTAGAAGGATATGAATGGAAGAGGGACAGAATGAGAAAGTAGAAATCACCTTCTCATGGAGTTCTACCCTGAAAAGAAAAAAATGAAAATAAAAAAGAAAGAGGAAAAAGAGAAGGAAAAGAAAAAGGAAAAGGAAAAAAAAGGCAAACAAGAAAAACAAGAAAAAGAAAAAAGCTCTTGGTTTTAAATTTAGTTATTTTAGCTGATCCGTAATCATAATAATCCAAAAGGGGCATGGACTACAAACTTCATCATATATTAGTAAGCCAGGTGTCAACAAAATACTAGAACAGTAGTATTTATTATATTGAACTTGAAAACATGAAACTTGTTGAAGTATTATGTGGTTTTCTAGGAATACAATAATATTTCGAGGTACTCAATGGCAATTACAAATATAGTGAATACTCAGTAGATTCAATAAATGTCTTCAGGTGATTGACAGATATAAACATCATCCAGTTCTTGTCAGGCATTCAGTGGACCTTATTAATATGGTCAATTGCTTGACAACTATAATTGCCATAAGTATCGATGTTGTCAGCACTGTTGTAATGAATTAAATCACTGCCAAGGAACATGGTGAATTCCATCAATAACTCTATCACATGGGGAACAGCTGTGGATCCCTCTGAAGCCCATGCTAAAATTCCTCCTATTTTCCTCTTAAGGAATTCGATGGGAGCAGGATTTTATCCCATTATTATAGAAAGATCAGGTTAAAAGCTCTACTAATTTTAACAAAGCTCTACTTCATTTTTATGAAGTTTATAAAAGCTACAAGCCACAGATTAATCTAACTTAATAAATTTATTTGCTTTAAAGTATGGAATGCCATCATTAAACATAAGAGTAGGTACCTTAAACACCATAAAGACAAATTTAAATCCTATTTTGCAAGCATGTTTGACCTTTCAGTGAGTGCTGATACCTATCTCATTTAAACCATTTCATTTAAACCTGGAGAATTAAACTAGGACTATAATTCAAATACTCAAGCAAGTCCTTCAAAGCCATCAATAGATTAGATTTCCCTTGACTTGCCTTTCTGAGGTTTAAATTGTTTGTAGAACAATTTAAACCTGAAGGTCAAATTAAAAAAAAACATCTGCACTTTCATCTAAAGAAATACAATAACTAAATGTTTATTAACATCTGCCATTATGCTAGCACTGAAGAGCTCTGCTACCTAAACAGTCATCTAATCTTAAAAATTAACACATCATCAATTAGGGCCTAATACCAAATTTCCCTAGGAACTAGGATTTGTCTGCAAAGTTGCTGAGATCTGATTGACTGTTTCACCTCTTCATATGAACTTGTTAAAACTTTTGGTCTACATCATCCAAAATATTCAGGCTCCTTATGGAAATCTAGCTAATTAATGCAGACAGCATTTTCATTTTAACAGAGAAAATTACATATTTCAGCTCCCTTTTTCCTTCAGTCTTTTATGGTTTTTTTGTCAAGCTTTATTTTTGGATTGGACAAGTTTCTATGGGTCATCAAGGAGAAGAGTTTTGGTACATTTTTCTTTTAAAGAAAGAATACACATTTCTTGCTTTATTGTGACAGATAAAAGATATGGGCTATTTTCGAGATGTAGTTTGTCAAAGATATTTATGCATACAGAACTCTTTCCCTTTGGTACACTGTCTACAATAGTTTAATACCAGTCCCAGGCACCACAGATCCTTCAAATACCCAAGATGGATTTATTTATTACCTAAACTTGCAAAATCGTGTTATTGCTATGCACACTCTTAAAAAAAAATTCTCCTTCTACTTTTCTTCGCTTTAGTCTTTGATTAAATGTAACATAACTTAAAATACTTCATTTTGAGTGCAGAGTGACAGAGAATATAATGATGAGGCATTTCTGAACAGATAGATACTTGGTGGCTTTGCACCTATAGGAATGAATACTGATGTTAGATTAGATTAGATTAGATTAGATTAGATTAGATTAAAAATATTAAAAAATGTAATGCTTGCTTACAGTCATTACATTACATTACATTCTGCCAGCATGGTTCTTCCAAAGGTCCATTTTTACTAGTGCTATCATGTCTTAGAGAAAAACAGTGCTAACAAAAATATTTCACTTTTATGTCTGGCTGTATGTGGTTTTATTTGGTTTTTTTTTTTGTTTTTTCCATTACTCCCCTATGGGGAAAAAATTGGTATGCAGCCATTTGGGGAAGACCGATTAAAGTAATCCGTATCTCTTACAAAGCACTTAGTGATTCCTCTGTGTAATTTATGAGCACATTTCTCCAAGGGCATGGTCACATCCACTGTTGCAAATGAAAACGTGTTGAACTGAGCACAAATGTGTGTCTGGGACCCAGGCTCCCCAGGCATCCCTTCTAAGCCTCAAGGCCTTTGAGACTGGTTGTTGCTTAAAGGAGCAGTGCAAGAGCAAGAACAGTTCCCTGCTTTGGGGTAGCTCTTGCATTCCCTTTGCATGGATGCGAAGTGGGTGTTTTAAGGATGTGATTTGTGTGCTACGGTTGGATGTAGGCTATAGCTGGCAAAGCTCAATGCCTAACCTGCACCTCATATCTGGATGTCTGTATAAGGCACCTCCTTCCTCCTCTTTCTCCTCATCCTAATACTTCCTTTTATGTTTTCCTTGCTCTCGTAGCACATATTACACTGGGGTCTTGTTACACTGTTTTCCTTGAAGCAATATATTTTCCTCCCTAATCATCACAGGATTGTAGAACACTTTGGGTTGGAAAGGCCTTTAAAAATCATCCAGTTCCACCCCCTGCCATGGGCAGAGACACTTTCCACTAGACCAGGTTGCTCCAAGCCCTGTCCAACTTGACCTTGGACACTTCCAGGGATGGGACACCCACAATTTCCCTGGACAACCTGTCCCAGGGCCTCACCACCTTCACAGGGAAGAATTTCTTCCTAATATTTAATCTAACCCTGCTCTCTCTCAGTTTGAAGCCATTCCCCTTTGTACTCTCACTCCAGGTCCTTATAAACAGCCTCTCTCCATGTCAAGTCTCTATTCATGTCAGGTCTTTGTAGCTAATTATAATACTGACAAGTGGATCAAACCAGACATTCTTCCAGACAGTTTAACATATAAAGAAAAGTCAAAATTATGTTTCAAGGAGTATTTTTTTTTACTTACTGCTCCATCTCTAGTCTCATCTGTGTTCTAACACCAGCTCTGATAATGTAATTTGATTTGGCCATATTTTGATGACTAAGACTTATGTGTATGAACACAATACATATTAGAAAGGAAAAGCAAGTATGCAAACTATTCATGTGAAACAGAGGATGAAAATTAGATTGAGGTTTCTAGTGATTAGTAGTATAAGTGTAACAAAAATTTTCCTTCTGCTAAGCTATATCGTTGCAGGGAAAACATCTAGTAATAAAGAGGAAGATACAGTTATGAATTATGATGTGATTCCTTGTCATAGCACAAGACTGGACTCACAAGTTCAAAAATCTAGTTTTACAGTCCCACCAGTTGTGGTTATAGCAGAAGAAAGGACAACTAAATTTGTTGTTCTTTATCTCTGTGGATCTATTTTGCATTCAAATCTTTGATAATTCTTCACCTTCAGAGGTGCTCTCTATCTGTGGGTGTTGTGGAAAAATTCTCAGTATATTCCTGGTGTTATGCATTTTATAACACAGAAAAGCAGGAAAGGCCACTGCACAGGGCATACTTTCAAATATACAAGGGAAAGGGAGCCATCTAATAATTTCAGCATTTTACTGCACAATATTTTATTTCTAATGTTTTTAAAGGAACATACACAACCTACATAAAACATTTTATATAAGGCTCAAAAAGTATTAAAAACTACTCTGATACAAAAAATACCACTTCAATTAGATCACAAAGGTGACCAAATATAGATCTGGAATCTACAAAAATATTCTCTAAATCTTTTCAATATGTACTACTGATAATATATATTATGGAACTATAGTATAACAGTATTATATTGTGTATTATCATAAAATACTATGATACATTTAAAGTAATTTCTTATTAAAACTATGTAGGGTAATATAGTAACAACAGAACATTCATTTTGGTAACTATTGTGGAGACATTGCCTTCTGGCATTTGTCAGTGCAGGTACAAATTTATATCCACTCTGCACCTATATTCACCTCCCTTCCTTTCAGATTTGATCCATTCTGGCTATTGTACAGTTAGGGTCTCTCAGAGTTTCACTGCTTGCCATTAGAAACATCATTACTGTTCCCTCCTGTTAACCAAATCAGATAAAAAAAGGGGAACAGGAAAAAAATTAAGAATTAAGATTAATCTACAGTAAGTAGATGTCCATTTGCAAAGATGTGCAGTTCATAGTCATGAAGTTCCTTAGGCACTAATTTTTAAACTTGACATGGTTAAAACTATTGACAAGATTAAATATATTACTAAACTGTGGATTTCAAATTCCTCAAAATCAAATACTTCAGTTTGTTCTTTGGTTTGGTTTTGTTTTTTGTTTTTTGGTTTTTTTTTTTTTTTTTTTGGGGTTTTTTGTGATCAGAGCAGAAAATTTATTTTACTCTTATAACTTAATACTCTATATTTGTTACCATTCTAATACTACAAGGAGTGACATTTTAATCTGCTTCAATATGAGATAAATCTGTTACTATAAATCAAGATGTATGGGAACAAAAGAGAGAACACTTAAGAAAACAGATAGTAGAATATAAATATATACAGAAATATGCATAAAACATCAGGAAAAAAGAAACTATTTCCTATTTTTTAGAAAAAATAATTGTTCTGCTGTATTTATGTTTCAAAAAAAAGGATAGTTCATGTTCCTAAAACATCATCATACATTTTTGTTGCAGGTCTCATAGATATTGGCACAATATTATTAATTTATTATTAATAAGTAAATATTAAATTATTTTTAATTATTCTAAGCCTTATTTATGAACCATTACATCTTCATTCCATGCACTCCACAATTACATGACTAAATAATTAAAAATCTATATTGTCAGTGATGAAGAGAGATGGGGAAGACTGATTCAGTGATCAGAATCTGCATTTATTGTGCACTACCAATGCTTATATACTGTTTTAGGAAGACTAGTAATGTTTACTGCAATGAGTAGGTTAAAATCTTATACACAAACTTATGAATATTACAACATCTCTTGCTTGCAGATTTTAATGAAATTTTCTTTTTCCAGTAAACCTGTCTGATTGAATCTTCTTTTAATCTTCAAGGTTCTGTTTGCTCTTTCCAAGGCATCCTGTTATCAAATCTCGTATGCTAACCAGGTCCAAAGTCCATCGTCTGTCTTGTGCACCAATATCCCAATCTCTCAACTCTAAATAATTAAATTTAATTTCAAGATGTTGGAAAGATAATTAGGTAAAAGAAAAATAGGTAATACTACTGTTTTACATGGCTTGTTAGTTTAAATTCTTGTCCAATTTTCACCAAGATGAATTTATAATTAGGCCATCTACTTCATACTGAATCTGCACTGAGTAGAAATGGAATGTGTGGGTTTATCTTTTCTATTTTTCTAGTTGTAGTAATAAATTTTGGGTTTCATCACAAGTTAGTAATAAATTTTTTGTTTATTTGTTATCAATATTTGTGTCATTCACACAAATGATTCATTTTAGCCAGTACCCAAAAGACAGAAAAAGATCATTCAAAAGCAGAAAGTGACTAAATATTTTATATTCTCAGAAGTATTTTGTCACTCCTTTAGTCATGTCTTTCCTAGAAACTTCAAGGGTCAAATTTAATTCAGTACATTTTACTTCCTATTCAGTATAAAGAAGGTTTCTGAAAATTACTGCATGTCTGTATAGTGGTAATTATGCTTCACTTCTGCTATTTCTAAAACCTTATTATACCATTGGCTACCACAAACTAAATATTCCATGTTGCAACATCAGACAGCAGTTGTCTGTTGGAAACCATCTGTGGTGATTCTAAATCTGCCCAATGTTAAAAATAGGTTAAAAACTATTGTAAAATAGTTGATAATTGTTAAGCATGTACTGTTGGTTTGGTTATTATATTGTAAAAGGGGTTAAAAGGGTCGTTATAAGAAATACGGTTCTCAGCATACCATAATACACCTCAGTAAAATGCACCACCCCCCAGTGAAACGAGCCAGCCTGGACAGAGCTGTAATGGGCCAATCAAGCGCCTTAAACCTTCATATAAATGAAGGATCCAAAAGTAAACCAATCCAGAGGGACAAAAAACAGGATAAAAAGGGTCATCTGACCCATTGAATCTGTGCTGCTCCACCTGGGACATTGGGGGCATTGCTGCTCAAGAAGACCCAGTGCTGGCGCTGCAGCGCCCTCGACGGGAATGCTCCTGCTCGGCCCGTGGGCCCCATTGCTTTAGGCCTTTTTATTATAATAAATGCTGAAATCACTTTTAGTACTAGGAGTCTGGTCCCGTTTTTAACAGCCAAGGTAGGCAATAATGTCAGGCAGAATCCTATAAATAAATGATCCTATCAGACCATTTGAATTTCTCCACCAAAACAACTATTGTTATATTACATTTCCTTTCCACTTAACAATCCTAGCCTCAACTGAAAGTAACTACAGCTTTTGTATTTTTAAATCTTCATTGAATTTAGAATAGCCAAATAACAAACGTTTTACTGAAGTCTGTATAGGCAGCAGCCTTAAAATCATGTTTCGAGCTCAAATAAACCCAAAGTAGTTGCCAATGTACTCCAAAATCAGTAATCCTATGACTATCATTGAAAGTTTTCTATTACATCCAGCAGAAATTTAAGACTAATTCCATTCCTTAATCTCACAATAAAATACGAGTTTCCAACCCGTAGTTGGCAATTACATATTAAGCTTAAACTATCAGGCCACAGGGAGAAGCAGAAGGTCATTCAAGGAGGCAAACAATGTATTTATAATAAGGTCAAGTATCAAAGCTGTTGTTAAGTGCTGTGCTTGGTGATTGGGTTGAAGTTTTTATGGAGTTTACCTTGACAAATGGAAAAACCAAGAGACACAAAATGTTTCAAGAGTCATAAGCAAGTTCGCTGTTCTCTGGGAGAAGTTTTTAAAATTACCTGTTGAATAAAGTTTGTCACTTACAGCAAACCAGTTTTCCTGGGTTACAGCAGGAGAAGTGCTAACATGGGATACAACTGTGTATTCTACCCCACTCAATGCCATTTCTGACTAACTGTTAATGATGGGTGGTTTGCAGTAGTTAATCAGTACGACCTGACCACTCAGGCTACAAGCTGGGGGTTAAATGAGATAAGGAAGATGCAAACCCTGAAAGGCAGGGTAATGCATTCATACCAATGACTCAGGTGTGATAACTCCCTCCAGGGAGTCAGCAGCACAGTCCCACCCATCCTGACAGCTTCATCTCCGCTACTGAGTTATAGAGAACTGAATGGCACCAGTAGAACAGGAAGATGCAAGCGAGGATCAAGGACTCAAAAAAATGTCCTTTGATTCACAGAATTACATCACTCCATTGTGAAACTCCCGGCCCTGGGGAAGGTAGTGAACATTCCCTCCTGAGCCTGACCATATATAACTGGGGATTTGGGACAGCACCACCACCACTGGGCAGATCCAGAGGAGCACCAGGACTTTGACAGAACTGCTGTTTTCAACTGCAATCATCACTTCAACAGGCCTGCAATCACGACTTGTTAGGACTGTGACCACCATCCTGAGCAACAGGGTGCCAGGTTGTACTCTGTGGGTTCAAGCAAGTTGGTTTTATTTTCTGTCTTATCATTGCATTTATTGTAATCTGTCTATTAAATTGTAACTCTGACCTGAATCTCTTGGGACATAATTGTGTGGGGTTCATTTCTCCTGCTTTGAGATATATCTGCTTCCCAAGACATTTCTGATTTACATAAAACATTATGATACATCTATGAAAATACATTAATTGTATCATAAAGAAGTGACAATGTTTTTCCAAGATCCATGTGCTTTTGAGTGCCATGAATATTGTTTCCCACTGTATAGTCTTAAAGTTGAGACAGCCCTAATTTAAGTAAGGAGTTTACAGTGAAAAGTGAGTTACACAGGAGCTGTTCATGAGGGAACATCCATGACTTGAATTCAGGACCAGCTATATCCAGAACAGACATTTTCTAACTCAATGAGATTGCTGAAATACTGTTTAAACTTTTGAAGACCATTTCTATTTTTAAAATCATAACAAGAGAGCATAAATATTGTATTAGGAGCTTAAGTATCACATTAAAAATTCATATGGTAAAACTGTTTGGCAAAGCAAGAGATAATCTGAGTCTGAGAGGACAATGCAAGATCCATCATGCTTCCCTGGACTCTGGGGAACAGAGTCTTTATAAAGTCAATGACATAATCTTAGCCTAAATACAAGAAGGAATTTTTGATAGAATACAATATACCTGTACATATCATGGCAACACCATGATTCTTCCACAGCTGAGACTATTAGGAATGGCTCAGTTGCTGCAGCTATTTCCTGGTATAAATTATACGTACCATTTCCAAGTGATAGAATCCATTGACAAACTCTGTGAAGCCATTACATTATCATGAGTGAAATTGTATTAAGCTGTTACTATCAGATATTTATTTGGTTGGTTAGAGCATTTACTCTGTTCTAAAGGTACTGTTCAGCTTTGAAAAGCTACTTGGGTTACTTTGAAGCATAAATCTAAATGGTTTTTAATCTAATTAACGTTCATCCAGAATTATTTTAGTGAAAGCCAGGTAATAGTCTCAGGCCTTTTCATTAGTCTTTCTTCTGTGTCTTAGTCTACAAACACCTGCTAAATAGTGTATATAGCAACCTACAAAAATTTTCTTGAGAAATAAATGGAGAGCAAGTTAGAATAAAAATAATTAAGGTTTGCACTAAATTGTATAAATCTTTCAAGGGTACTGCATACACAACACTGACACCACACACCATTGGTACCACACTTCAAAACTCTTTCTTGGGACAGGTTTTCAAAACAAGAACAAACAACAAAACACAAAAACTTATTCTCACCAAAATTCAAGGGCTACACTTTTGCTTCAAGTCACTTCCTGAAAAAAAAAAGCAGGACATAAGCCAGATTCTTCTATCAATAGGCAGATTAGAAACACCACCTCAGGGGCCCTCCTCACCATGTGAAAAAAAGATACAAAAAAATCTGGGGATACTTACAACAGAGGGGTAAATCACTTTCTCACCTAGCTTCTCAAACTTGCACAAGTGGTCTGAGATTGTTTCCTCTCCTCCATGTAGGTGGCTTTTTTTTTTTTTTTTTTTGGTGATTTGGTCCCAGGCAGTGTCACACTGTTGTTTTAACATCATTATACACTCTTCACCTATCTACAAAATGGTGATGGATCTACAAGACTCAGTTCTCAGGATCTAGAAAGAAGTGTTTTTCCTGAGAAAGGTATGAAAACTTGAGACAGTGTTTTCACTGTGTAAACTTCTAGACTATAGGCAATGACAGCAGAAATGGTTCCAACAGATTTAGAAATGAATCTCCAGATCTTCTGCCTAATTCTTTTCCCATTCTTAAAACATGGTATTGAATAGTTACAGAAATTTTATATTAAGATATGGCTGCTATGAAAGTCTCATGAATTAACAGTGTTATGACATGGGTAATAACTGTCAGAAATGTACAGCCACCATGCTTATAAATTAGTATAGTATTTTCTACACAGTATATGCATAAATAATTAGACTAAAATCAAGATTCCGCATTATGTCTAGACTTCTGAAGTGATATTAAATAACTTCTGTCACAGCTCCAAAACAGTGTACTATACTTCACAGCACCACAGTGTGTCATTCTGTGATCCTTGCCTAAGCAAAAATTATGGAAGTACAATAAAACATATCCAGTGTAATTTTTAGTGAAAAATATAATCATAATTCTATCACCCTGACCAGAACTAATACACAATTAGATTTATTTCTTTTTAAAATCCACAATGTCATCTACAGAATCAAGCATGCCCTGCATCCTAGAAAACCTCCATACTCAATTAAAGCACCTGGTGTGGGATCTCAACACATCACTGTG
>NW_024525536.1:0-1371 GCF_017590135.1 Pyrgilauda ruficollis
TTTTTTTAATTCACCAATTATTAGAGCACCACTTTAAGCTGCTGGGGGCGACACCTCCCTCCGAATCATTTTAACAATAAAAATCCCAGAATAAAATCCTGCTTTGACCAAAATGCAATAAAGTTCAGCATTCCCCAAAAAAATTCCCAGGGGGATTTGGCTCCTGCCTGACCCCCTGGCCCTGCTGCTGTTCCAGTGACAGCGAGGAGAAGGAGAGCACCAAGGAGGACAATGTTGCCCACCTCAACTTCCAGCTCAAGTACGAGGCCGACCTGATCTTCACCAGGTGAGGGTTTTGGGATGCGGCTCCTGGGAGGTCATGGATTGGGAAAACCCCTTGGGAAAACCAGCCTTCAAACCCAGGTTTAATTTGGGAATTTAAACAAAAAAAAAAAAAAAAAAAAACCAGGAAAAAAAACAGGAAAAAACAGGAGCCGTAAAGTCAGGGTGAGCTTTTTATAAAATTGGCGAGCCGTGGGGAGCTGGACTCTGCCGATGTTTAAAGGCATAAATTTTATTAAAGAGGTGTGAGGGTGAGTTTTTACGGGGAAAAAAAGGGAATTCTTGGAGGTAATAATGGCCATAACAGGTGTTCCCGGTGTCTGGGCCAGTGGCCATCCCACAAAACCATCGGAGGGAAGCTCAGCTGTGGGACGAGCGTGGAATCACCGGGAATTCAAGTCTGGGACAGCCAGGGATGAAGGCAGAGATAATTTAGGAAGCTGCTGATGGGAAAATCAGGGATCCCAAAGCACATTCCCTGGCACTGCTTGCTGGAATCTTTTGGGGATTTTTCAGCCCTTTGGTCATTTTATATTTTTTACTCAGACACCACGAATAAAATTCCTTTAATATTTAGGATTTATGGGGAGTGAGGGGATTCTCCAGTTCGTAATGAAGAGAAAACCTGGAGGGAAAGAAGAGCACAGAAAATATCAAATTTGGGAATTTTGGAGTGGAAAAGGAGGGAAAGAATTTGAAAAAATGTGAGGATTTGGGGCCATCACAGGTGCTCCCGAATGGGTTCCCACAGGGTATTCCTGGCTCTTTTCCCACCTTTCCAGCTGCAAAACAGGGATTGATTTACCTTCTGTGACATCCAAACCTCAGCTGGGGCCTGGGGAGGCTCTGCTTTATTAAAGAGGCGAGAAAATCCTATAAGGAAAGGGAAAATCCTATAAAGAAAGGGGAAAGTCCTGCAAAGAAAGGGAAAATCCTACAAAGAAAAGGGAAAATCCTACAAACCTCTTTGTCACCCTTTGTCCCACAGGACATCGAGCCTGGACTATTTTGAGATCAGATCCAACAATTCCCTGGATGGATCCAACCCCATTGGGCCCCCCTTCCACTGCACCTTCACGGTGAGCAGGA
>NW_024525537.1:0-1370 GCF_017590135.1 Pyrgilauda ruficollis
CAGTGCCCGGACCCGTCCGGGGGGTGGGGGAAGGGCGGGGAGTGGGGAATGCGTCGCTGCCAAATAGTGAGCCACAGCCCAGCCCTGGGGCGAGGCCCTGACAAATAGTGAGCCGAGCCCTGCCCGGAGGGGGGGGGAGGGGAGGGGGTTGCCAAATAGTGAGTCAGGTGTTGCCAAATAGTGAGCCCGGGGTCACTGCCACAAAGTGAGCTGTTGAATCTCCCTAGAGGGACCGCCCTGCCACAAAGTGAGCCGCACCCTTCTGCCACATAGTGAGCCACTCATTTAACTTGTAGGGACACCCTGCCAAGACCCCCTGCCACAAAGTGAGCCATTGATTTAACCTATAGAGACCCCCTGCCACATAGTGAGCCATTCATTTACCCTATACTTTCCTGCCACATAGTGAGCCATTGATTTACCCTATAGGGACACCCTGCCAAATAGTGAGCCACAGAACGCCCCCCCTGCCACAAAGTGAGTCATTGATTTACCCTATAGGGACCCTCCTGCCACATTGTGAGCCATTGATTTACCCTATAGGGACCCTCCTGCCACATAGTGAGCCATTGATTTACCCTATTGGGACCCCCTTCCCCCTAGAGGGGACCCTCCTGCCACATTGTGAGCCATTGATTTACCCTATAGGGACCCCCTGCCACATTGTGAGCCATTGATTTACCCTATAGGGACACCCTGCCAAATAGTGAGCCACAGAACGCCCCCCGCCGCCACAAAGTGAGCCATTGATTTACCCTATAGGGACCCACCTGCCACATTGTGAGCCATTGATTTACCCTATAGGGACCCCCTGCCACATAGTGAGCCATTGATTTACCCTATACTTTCCTGCCACATAGTGAGCCATTGATTTACCCTATAGGGATCCCCCTGCCACATTGGGAGCTATTGAGTTACCCTATGGGGACCCCCTTGCCACATAGTGAGCCATTCATTCACCCCATAGGCATCCCTCTGCCAAATAGTGAGCCAATCCCCCTCCCCATATTGAGCCATAGAATCCCCTGCCACAAAGTGAGCCATTGGATCAGCCCATAAGGACCCCCACCGCCACAAAGTGAGCCATTGATTTACCCTATAGGGCCCGACCTGCCACATACTGAGCCGTTGATTTACCCTCTAGAGACCCCCTGCCACATAGTGAGCCGTTGATTTACCCTCTAGAGACCCCCTGCCACATAGTGAGCCATTGATTTACCCTCTAGAGACCCCCTGCCACATAGTGATCCATAGATTTACCCTCTAGGGACCCCCCTGCCACATAGTGAGCCATTCATTTACCCTCTAGAGACCCCCTGCCACATAGTGAGCCATCATTTACTCTCTAGAGACCCCCTGCCACATAGTGA
>NW_024525538.1:0-1370 GCF_017590135.1 Pyrgilauda ruficollis
GCTTCCCTGTGCCACCAGGAGGGAGGTGGGAATGGCGTCTACTCCATCCGTTAGGATCCTCCTGGATTATTTGTAACTTTTTAAAATGCACGGGTTTTACTGCCCTAGAGGTTGAGATTTTGGCACCCTTCACTCCCCTTTTGTCTTCCCCAGTCCTGTGAGAAGAAATCCATGGCAGGGGATCAGTTCTGGAAACTTCTAATGCACCTAACCCTGACAGCCTTCTGTGACAAATAATCTGAGGCAATAGGAGATCTGACAGTGTGAGGCACTCTGATTTTCTGACATTCCAAATATGCACTTCAGACCATCAGGAACCCTTAAATGAAAGACAGGATTTGGGAAGTTTGGACTTCAGTGGGATTATATGCCTGCAGTCAGACAAATTGTGTTGGGTCATTAATATGAATTATTGCCAAGTAAGGAAGCAGAAAGGTAGGAAAATTAACTCTGTCTGTAAGAAAAGACTGTTTAAATCTTAAAAAGATGATGATTCATGTGATTATATGTCAGGTTTACATCTATTATTTTATGTATTCATCTGTGATAGGAATGTTCTGTACCTGCTTGCTCTCAGAATAAGCATCCTGTGACCATTGATTTGTCACAGTGTGAAGAGTCTGATGTTGTTTACAGCAGGTGGATGTGAAATATATTTCTGTAGAAGCTCTGGGATCTTCATTTTAACACCTGCACATTAGTGGTGAGTGTTTCCTTGGTGAAATTGTTGTTTGCTTTGTCATTGTGCTTATAAGGCTGGTTTTATTTTGTCATAAATTCCAGTGCAGGCAGAGAAGCACAAGTGACTGAGGCAGTTGTTGCAGGTAAAACTGTCCCTACTTGGAGAAATTTTATTTAATCTAATTTACTGCCAATTAGCACAAACTTCTGCTCATCTCGGTTCTGGTGTTGAAAAAAAGGATAAAACTAATCAAACAAACACTTTGGGAAAAAAACCTTCCTGCCCCTTCCTCAGGCTCAGCAGAAGATTGATCAGCATTCACAGGAGCAAAAGCCTGGATGTAACAAATGAGAGTGGAACTCAAACTGCCATAAAGGGATGTGGTGGGGCACCAGCTTTTCTGGATAAAAAAATAAATAAAGTTTTAAATAAAACTCTTTTCAATAAAAGCAACCACTTTCTGCAACCTAATAGATGTCTCCTAATGGTCTGTTTATCTGAGAAATGGAGAACAGGTTAATTTTGAAAGGAAAAGTCCATGCTGGGAAAGTATGTGCACTCAAGATCCCAAAAGGAAGTACACAGGGGAAACAAAATTCTGCATTTGACTGAGTGAGGTTTTTAGGGGCCCTCCTCATGGAAATCCCAGTGCAATTAGCCAGAAAAGAGATTGTCAGAAAAATCTGAT
>NW_024525539.1:0-1370 GCF_017590135.1 Pyrgilauda ruficollis
GGGACACACCTGAGACACCTGGGGACAGCGGGGGACACACCTGGGGTACACCTGAGACACCCGGCTCACACCTGGCTCACACCTGGAGGATACCTGGGGGTGGATTGGGATACCTGGCTCACACCTGGGGGTGGAATGGGACACTGGGATCACACCTGGGTCACACCTGGGGCTCACCTGGAGGGAATTGGGATACCTGGGTCACACCTGGATCACACCTGGGGCTCACCTGGAGGGGATTGGGACACTGGGATCACACCTGGGTCACACCTGGGGCAGTCACCTGATTCCCCCCCATCTGGGGGGGGGGGTGTCAGGGCTCACCTGCCCAGGTGTGACCTCACCTGTCCAGGACCAGGATCAGGGTCAGGGCTCACCTGCCCAGGATCAGGGTCAGGATTTGGGGCTCACCTGGCCAGGTGTGACCTCACCTGTCCAGGACCAGGATCAGGGTCAGGGCTCACCTGCCCAGGATCAGGGTCAGGATTTGGGGCTCACCTGGCCAGGTGTGGGGTCAGGGCTCACCTGTCCAGGGTCAGGATTTGACCTCACCTGCCCAGGTGTGGCCTCACCTGTCTAGGACCAGGGTCAGGATTTGGGGCTCACCTGGCCAGGTGTGACCTCACCTGTCCAGGATCAGGGTCAGGGCTCACCTGGCCAGGTGTGGGGTCAGATTTTGGGCTCACCTGCCCAGGTGTGACCTCACCTGTCGGGGATCAGGGTCAGGATTTGGGCGCGAATTTGGGGGGCTCTTCGGGACCCCTCCCCCCACGATTTCGGGGATTTTTGGGGGGGATTTCCCACGGATTTTTTGGGGCGTTTCCCGCGGATTTTTGGGGTTTTTTTTGGTTTTTTTTTTGTTTGTTTTTTGAGGGGGCTTTTCCCGCGCGGATTTTTTGGGATCCCCCCACCCGGAATTTGTGGGATCATCTGAGATCCGCACCCCAAAACATTCCTGGGAGCCCCGCCCCGGATTTTTGGGATGGGGGATTTCCTGAGATTCCCCCAAAATTCCCGGAATTCCCCCCAAAAATCCCGGAATTCCTGAAAATTTTGGGGGTTTCGGGGATTCTGGGGACCCCGCCCCAATGGAAGGGTGATGGTGACGAGGGGCGATGTCCCCAAAATGTCCCCAAACGTCCCCAAACGTCCCCAAATGTCCCTTTTGGCTCCTGCCGTGGTGGCCTTGGTGGCCGCTGTCCCCATCCCTGGTCCCTCCATTGTCCCCAAACCCCGTCCCAGCGCCCCCCAAAGCTCTCCCACCCCCCCTGTG
Organism: Pyrgilauda ruficollis; assembly: GCF_017590135.1. Taxonomy (NCBI): domain Eukaryota; kingdom Metazoa; phylum Chordata; class Aves; order Passeriformes; family Passeridae; genus Pyrgilauda; species Pyrgilauda ruficollis. The sequence goes on from NW_024525539.1 coordinate 1,274, forward strand.
CCCACCCCGTGCTGTCCCTGTCCAGTGGCTCTGTCCCCAAGTCCGGTGCCACTGTCCCAGTGTCCGGTGCCACTGTCCCCACATCCAGTGCCACTGT
>NW_024525540.1:0-1369 GCF_017590135.1 Pyrgilauda ruficollis
TCTGTCTGGCCCCTGATCTAGGTCAGCCTTCCCAAAGCATCACCTCCTCAGGGAAACCTCAAGGAAGCCATGCAGGGTGTAGCTGCAAATCCCCACTCAGAGCCCTGTGTTTCAAGTCACTCTACAATGTGATCCAAATATTTAATAATTACATCTACTTTAATACCAGCAGCAAAAAAACCCCAAGCTTTCACTCCAATCCCTCCCATCACTCCACTCTTTTCCACATTTTATTAAGCAACACAAAACAATCCCCTTGCTAAGCACAGCCATCAATATTTCAATCCCAAATGATCATTTGGAAAGGATGACTGACTTCAAACAAACCCTAACACCTCAATAAATCTCCAGTTGTGCCTAATGTTCTGCACTGAGCTGTGAAGAGCTGGAGCTGCAGAAAACACAATCTGAAGTCCTGTCACAGCCTGCTTTGCCCTAGAGCTCAGAATTCCTGGGCCACGAGCCAGGATTGGGCTTGACTTGATGCAAAATTCCTGACAAGAGGAGTTTTCGTTCCCTGAACAGGCAGGATGTGGGATGGAACCACCTCTGAAGGCTCTGAAGCATCACTGAGGGTTGGATTCTGGACCTGTTTGCATCAGGAGAAAACTACAGAATACTTGGTTTACCAGTGATTCCCCCCTGTTGATCCATCTGTACCAGAGATCCCACTCTGCAGGTGCTGAAAAGTAAAATGTGATTCTCATTGTAGCCAGAAGGAATGGCAAAAAAAACCACCCAAAAAGGCAGCACTCATCCTTCAAATAAAAAAAAACGGGGATTTGGAAAACAAAAATAACAAGCAAAAATAAACACCATTATTTTTAAAGGATAAAAACCAGAAGAAAAAGTCCAAGATTTAATTCCTGGCATCATCTTTTCAAATTCTCAGTAGGACCACAACAATAGAATAATCTATAAATAGAAGGCAGCAAGTTAAACCTAAACCAGACCTTGTGCCTCTGGAGATCACAAGTGGGTCTCTGAGGGTGTTTTTTCCTCACTGACAGAATCAAAAAGGGGGAAAGGGACGTTGTGGTTTTGTTCTCCTTGGAAATGTAAAGACAGGATCTCACAGAGCACGGCAATCTTGTCAGTAAATTAGAGTTTATCTCATCAAGTAAACTCTGAGGTGAATGAAAGAAAAGGAAAAAAAAAAAAAAACCAAAAAAAAACCCCAAAAATTGGAAAAGCAGGGAAACACTGCAAAATCCTCAGGGATCCAGGACTTATTTCCCAGGGCATCCAGTGCTGTATCTCCTGGTCCCTGCAACTACCTCATCCCACTGCAGGTGGCAATTCAGCATTCCTGCACAGCCCAGAAGTGCCCCACAGGATCCCAGTCACTGGGGCTGGAAAATCCCTGCCA
>NW_024525541.1:0-1368 GCF_017590135.1 Pyrgilauda ruficollis
CCAATTTTTTCCCCAATTTTTCCCATTCCCATTTTTCCCTATTTTTTTCTTTTTTTGCCCCCAAATTTTCTCAGTTTTTTCCAATTTTTCCTCACATTTTCCTCAAGTTTTCCCCCAATTTTTTCTTCTTTTTCCCAATTTTTTCCCCAAATTTTTCTGCTTTTTCTCCCACTTTTTCACAATTTTTCCCAATTTTTTTCTTCTTTTTTTCTTTTCAACTTCTTTCCCTTTTCCCTCCATTTATTCCATTTTCCCCCAAATTTTCCAAATTTTTTCCCAATTTTTTCCCTTTTTTCCTCAATTTTTTGCCCAAATTTTCTCTCATTTTTCCCTAATTTTTCTCCTTTTTTCCCAGATTTTTCCTCTTTTTATTCCCTATTTTCACACAGGATTTTCTCCCTCATTTTTGGGGTTTTTCCCATTTTTGGGGTCACCTGACCTGGGGCCGGGCTCAGCAAAAATTCCTCTTTTTAACCCAAATTTTTCCCAATTTTTTTCAGGTTTTTCTCCCAAATTTTTCTCCATTTGTCCCCAAAATTTTCCCCAAATTTCCCCAATTTTTTTCCTTTTTTCCTCCAAATTTTCCCCAATTTTTCCTAATTTTTCTCCAAATTTTTCCCAAATTTCTCAATTTTTTCTCCATTTTCCTCCACTTTTTCCTTTTTTCTACCCAAATTTTCCCAATTTTTCCCCAATTATTTTCCCTCAAATTTTTCCTAACTTTTCTCCGAATTTTTCCCAATTTTTTCCCAATTTTCTTCCCCTTTTTTCTTTCTTCCCCCCCAAATTTTCCCGATTTTTTTCCAATTTTTTCCCACACTTTTCCCATTTCTTTCCCTTTTTTTCCCCCAAAACTCTGACATTTTACCCCAAACCCCCAAAAATTCCTCCCAAAATTCCTCCCAAATTTCCCTCAAAAAAATCACCAAAAAATTCAAATAAAACTCCCAAAAAAACCCCAAAATTCCCCATTTTTCCCCAAACTTCCACATTTTCCGCCCAAACTTCCCAGATTTCCCCTCAAATTCCCAAAATTCCCAACTTTTCCCCTCAGAATTCCCCAAAATTCCCAAATTTTGGGACTCCTCAGCGAGGCCTCAGCAAGGGGGCGGGGCCAAGCCTGACTTGGCTCCAAAAATTCCTCAAAAACTCCCAAATTTCCCCAAAATTCCCCATTTTTTCCCTGAAAATCCCAAATTCCACCCAGATTTCCCCTCAAAACCCTGAAATTTTACCCCAAACCCCCAAAAATTCCTCCCAAAATTCCTCCCAAATTTCCTCAATTTCACTCAAAAAAAAACACCAAAAAATTCAAATAAAACCCTAAAAACTCCCAATTTTTCCCCAAATTCCCACATTTTCCCCCCA
>NW_024525542.1:0-1332 GCF_017590135.1 Pyrgilauda ruficollis
CTTTGGGGGATCCCAAATCCCGGTTTTAATCTCCCAGATCTGTGGGAACAGGGACACCCCAAACATTCCGGAATGTGGGAATGGCGACAGGGACACCCCAAACATTCCGGAATGTGGGAATGGGGACAGGGACACCCCAAACATTCCCGAGGGGGGGAATGGGGACAGGGACACCCCAAACATTCCGGAATGTGGGAATGGGGACAGGGACACCCCAAACATTCCCGAGGGTGGGAATGGCGACAGGGACACCCCAAACATTCCGGAAAAGGCTCCGGGAACGCTCCTGAGCGGAGGGAGGGCTCCTGCCCACATTCCCAAATATTCCCACAATCCCAAATATTCCCGAACATTCCCACAAGCCCCAATCCCCCATTCCCAGCGGGAGCAGCCCCGGTTTTCCCACCGCTCCCCCTTTCCCACATCCCAAAAATCGGAGCCATCCCAGGCTCCGGAGCCGCCGCCGCTTCCCAGGGATCCGGAGAGCTCCTGGATCCCAATCCCGATCCCAATCCTGATCCCAGTCCTGATCCCTGGGATGCCAGAACACTGGGAATTCCAGGATTCTCAGGAATCCAGAGAGCTCCTGGATCCCAATCCCGATCCCAATTCCAAATCTCAGTCCTGATTCTGGATCCCAATCCCGATCCCAATCCTGATCCCTGGGATGCCAGAACGGCGGGAAGAGCGCGGTTCTCAGGGTTCTGGAGAGTTCCTGGATCCCAATCCTGATCCCAATCCTGGATCCCATTCCTGATTCCGATCCTGGATCCCATTCCCGATCCTGGATCCCAATCCTGATCCCATTCCCAATCCCAATCCCAATCCCGATCCCAATCCCGATCCCAATCCCGATCCCTTGGATGCCAGAACAGTGGGAATTCCAGGATTCTCAGGGATCCAGAGAGCTCCTGGATCCCAATCCCGATCCTGGATCCCAGTCCGGATCCCTGGGATGCCAGAACACTGGGAATTCCAGGATTCTCAGGAATCCAGAGAGCTCCTGGATCCCAATCCCGATCCCAATTCCAAATCTCAGTCCTGATTCTGGATCCCAATCCCGATCCCAATCCTGATCCCTGGGATGCCAGAACAGCGGGAATTCCAGGATTCTCAGGGTTCTGGAGAGTTCCTGGATCCCGATCCCGATCCCAATCCCAAATCTCAGTCCTGATCCTGGATCCCATTCCCGATCCCAATCCTGATCCCTGGGATGCCAGAACAGCGGGAATTCCAGGATTCTCAGGGTTCTGGACAGTTCCTGGATCCCAATCCCGATCCCAATCCCGATCCCAATCCTGGATTCCATTCCCGATCCTGGATCCCAATCCT
>NW_024525543.1:0-1368 GCF_017590135.1 Pyrgilauda ruficollis
CCAAAAGCCAGCACGAGCAAGCTGCCGACAGATGCGTCTCCCGACTCCAAATGCCCCATCTGCCTGGATAGATTTGACAACGTCGCATATCTAGATCGCTGCTTGCATAGGTTCTGCTTCCGCTGCGTCCAAGAATGGTCAAAAAACAAAGCAGAATGCCCGCTCTGCAAGCAACCCTTTTTTTCCATTTTCCATACGATTCGTGCTGAAGATGACTTCAAGGAGTACATACTCAGCCCTTTGGAAACAAGCTCTTTTGCCAGCCCCGATGGCCGGAGGTTTCGTTACCGCACTACCTTAACGAGGGAACGCCGCACGCGCGGTTCCCCTTCCCGGAGGATGCTGTCCCCTCCGGATAACGGGATGTTGTTTGAAGGGCTGTCGAGCGAGCCGATGCGACACAGACACAGAGAGATTCAGCAGATGATCAGGAGGCTGGCCTCAAGGAGAAAGGCTAGCGCGGAGGGCAGATCTCTGCGGCAGATTCAGGAGGAGGACATGATCACCTTCCGCAGGGCTCTGTACCGCACCGGCGTGCGCATCCGCAGCATTCAGGACGGCGGGCGATACCGAGAGATTTCGGCAGAGTTCTTCCGCCGCAACCCTGCTTGCCTTCACCGCTTGGTTCCTTGGTTGAAGCGAGAACTTACAGTCCTGTTTGGTGCCCACGGGTCTCTGATCAATATTGTGCAGCACATAATCATGAGTAACGTGACTAGATACGATCTGGAAAGTCAGGCCTTTGCTGATGATTTAAAGCCGTTTCTGCTGAATCGGACAGAACACTTCCTGCACGAATTCATCAGTTTTGCTCGCTGTCCTTTTAACTTAGAAGCGTACGATCAACACGCCAATTATGACTGTCCTGCACCATCATATGAGGAAGGAAGCCACTCAGACTCATCAATTATTACCATATCTCCAGATGTGGCGTACCCGCAAGGGCCAGAGAGTAGCTTGTCTGTTCCTGGTCTTGGTCAGGCCCCGTGGGATGATGAAACTCCAGGGCCTTCCTATTCCATTTCAGAAGAGGTTCGTGCAACCATAGCTTCTCCTCTGGAGTCATCGGAAAGTTCTGATGAGGACTCTGCCTCAGGGAGCCGAAGAGCCAAGCTGCAGACGGAGTTACAGGCCAATGCGGACTCAAACGACAGCGGCTCTTCCTCAGACAATTGCGTCATTGTCGGGTATGTTAAGCCCTTAGCTGAGAGGACACCAGAAGTGGTTGAGCTGTCCTCTGACTCTGAGGAGTCCATCAAGGAAGAGAAAAGGGAAGATGTCAAGAAACAGCGACCAGTCCAGTGTCACAGCTGGAGTGACAGTGAACCAAGCAGGAGCTTCTCACCACATTCCCCAACATATAGGGAA
>NW_024525544.1:0-1372 GCF_017590135.1 Pyrgilauda ruficollis
TCAGGAAAAGGGAGCAGCTGGTGGTGACGTGTTAGAAATAATACACTCATCATCTGAAGATGAGGCTGGAGAAGAAACCAATTTGGGATCTACCTCGGTAGAAGAGGACTTAAAAGCTTTGGTAGACAATTTGCAGAAGTTCATAATTCAACAAAGCGATTGAGTTGGTCCCCAAAAGGACTATTCTTTTGAAAGGAGGGAGCTGCCAGCTATTCTGAGCTCTGAAAGAGCTCTTGATGAGCAGAGGGGGAGGCGAATACCCCCTTCAATCATGGAAAATTGGCAGTTAGAGCTGGATCCTGAAATAGAAACAGTACAAAAAAGAAAGTGGAGGGGAATTATTACTGAAGCAATAGTGCAGGGGACCTTCTCCCCGAGTACTATAGAAGCCTTCCCTGTGGTAACTCAAACCACAGGGTGAGGATGGGAGCCATTTGATTGGAAGATATTAGAAAAACTGAAAAGCGCCGTCACGCAATATGGCTTGAAGTCTCAATTAGCACAGTTGTTACTGCAATTCATTTTTACAGCAGATACCTTAATTCCAGCTGATGTTCAGACCTTGGTTAGATTAATCATGCCCCCTCACCAGCAGATTCAGTTTTATAAAAATTGGGAAAGGGCATGTAAAAGGGAGGAAGCAAGACCTTGGGCTCAGGGGGACCCATTGTTTGGAATCACAGCACAACAGTTATTAGGAGAAGGTCCCTGGTCCACTGCAACTGCCCAAGCCCAAAGTATTGATGAAGTTTTTAATTTAAGCCAACAACTTGCATACAACTCAATCCTTACATTGCCTGATCGGCTGCATACTCAGGCTTTTACACAGATACATCAAGGTGAAAATGAGGACTTTGATAAATTCGTAGACCACTTGCATAGAGCTATTTATGATCACCCCAATTTGGATCTGGAAACAAAGCAGAAGCTGTTTAAGATGCTTGCCTTTGACAACGCTAATGACAAGACTCGACAGATTTTAGGCACGATGCAAAAGGGAGCAGCGGTTGTTGATATGCTAGAATTAATGGCTAGAACCACAGAGAGACAAAACCCTGCCTCTGTGGCTGCTGCAGTACAAGGCGCCATAAAGCCACTAATTTCAAAATTAGAAAAGAAGGCAGAAGGGAAAAATATCAAATGTTTTGGGTGCAGGAAGGTCGGACATGTATGGAGTCAATGTCGATCTGTACCAATAAAGAAATATTACTCCATCTGCAAGAAGGATAATCACAACACAAGAGAGTGCAGGTTCCAGGGAAACGGACCATGGAGCGCAACCCCATGCACGAAGACAGAAGCTCTGGGGGCTGCATGGGTGGCTCAACCCCCACTGGAGGACTTCACTCACTCCAATCCACAACTCCTGGAA
>NW_024525545.1:0-1367 GCF_017590135.1 Pyrgilauda ruficollis
AAACAGGCTGTTGGGCTGATGAACAGCCGAGGTCTGTCCTGTGTTACATCTCAGACACGTGAACATCACATTGTACCACACACCAGCAGTGGGTTGCTCACAGAGATGTTGGGGCTGAACGTGGGGCTCCCTCTCCCTGCTGACCTCTCCCCCTGCCTGGCACTAACAGGACTTCTGTGGCCACCAAAGCTGTGACACGCTGGGCGTGGCCGATATCGGCACCATGTGCGACCGCAACAAGAGCTGCTCGGTGATCGAGGACGAGGGCCTGCAGGCAGCCTACACCCTGGCTCACGAACTGGGTAACACATCCCTTCCCAAGGGGAAGTCTGCTTCTTCCGTCCTGCTGCTGGGAGGGGCTGTGGCACAGCCCAGCACCGGCATCTCCTGGCTGGGGATCACCCACTGAGCCTTGGGGAGCTCCTGGCACTGACAAATGCTGGTTTGCACCAGCAGAAACACTAAGAAGTGCCCAAATTGGTGCATTTGCACCAGCTCAGGAAGCATTTCTTCACTGGAAGTGTTGTCGAGCATTGCAAGGGGCTTCCCAGGGAGGGGGTGGAGTCTCCATCCCTGGAGTTGTTCAGGAAATGCCTGGACGTGGCACTCAGTGCTCTGGGCTGGGTGACAAGGTGGGGATCAGTCACAGGTTGGACTTGAGGATCTTGGAGGTCTTTTCCAATCCTAGCAATTCAATGATTTACCTGTTGTGATGAGCTCAGGCATGGGATCAAGCACATCTCTGCCTTGGTTTGCCATTCCTGCTCTGACTAATTTTTACCCAGAGAAGCTGTGGCTGCCCCATCCCTAGGAACATTTAGGGTCAGGTTGGACAGGGCATGGAGCAACCTGGTCTAGTGGAAGGTGTCCCTGTCCATGACAAGGGGTGGAACATGGCAAGGGGTGTCCATGACAAGGCCTTAATTCCTTCCATCCCAAACCATTCTGAGTTTCTAAAAATTTGGGCTGCTTTGCCCTTGCACACAGCAGGCTGTACCACTGAGATAGACCAAGCAGGTTTTTATTCCTTCTGATTTATGGAAGCAAACAGCTTTGGCAGACACAGGAGCTGCTTGATGCCTTACAGATGGTCCCCCACACCATCTGCTGAGGAGCAGGAGCTGAGCTGGGGAGCTCAGCTGTGCCATCCCCTCTGCTCCCAGGCCACGTGCTCAGCATGCCCCACGATGACTCCAAGAACTGCGAGCGGCTCTTCGGGCCCCTTGGCGAGCACCATGTGATGGCCCCGCTCTTCATCCACTTGAACAAGAGCCAGCCCTGGTCCCCTTGCAGTGCCATGTACCTCACCGAGTTCCTGGATGGAGGGCATGGTAAGTCTGTTGTATTTGTGGGGTTCCCAGAAGAAG
>NW_024525546.1:0-45166 GCF_017590135.1 Pyrgilauda ruficollis
AGTGAAACAGAAAGTAATCTACCCGGGGTACGAGGTCAGTGCTGGGCAATGGACTTTAGGGCAGGCTCGCAAGGAAGCTATATGCCAAACCCCGAAACCCCAGACAATAAAGGAACTCCGAATCTTCTTAGGCATGGCAGGGTGGTGCTGGCTGTGGGTTTATAATTAAAGACTGCTCGTCAAACCCCTCTATGCTCTTATTGCCAATAGAAATAGAGATCTCCAGTGGACAAAGAAAGCCACACAGGCCTTTCACCAGCTAAAGAGTGCCCTCATGTCATCTCCAGCTTTAAGACTTCCAGATTGGAAATCAAGAAGAAGCAGTACACCACGATTGCCTGGAGACCATTGAAGCTACTTACTCCAGCTGCCCAGACTTAAAGGACACTCCTTTGGACGATGCAGAGATCTGGTTCACTGACGGGAGTAGCTACGTTTCCAATGGAAAGTGACATACTGGATATGCAGTCACTACCTGCAGGGAGGTAACAGAATCCAGACCTTTACCAACAAGCACTTCTGCACAGAAGGCCGAGATAATTGCACTGACCCATGCCTTAGAAATGGCAAAAGGAAAGAGAATAAACATCTGTACAGACTCCAGGTATGCATTCAGAGTTGTGCATGCACATGGAGCCATCTGGAAAGAGAGGGGACAGCTGACCTCACAAGGAAAGAACATCAAACATGCACAAGAGATCATCTGGCTGCTGGAAGCAGTTCAGCTGCCTGGACCTGGTGAATCCATAATTAGTTGGTTAGTCCGTGTGGAGATTTTAGGATTTTCTTTGCAACAAGTGTAGCATTTTATGCAGAAAAACTGCAGTATGGTGATTTATGTTTAACTGTGGTAAAACAAATTAAAGGAATGCCAGGAATTCCCCTCTCACAGCAACTTAAGCCCTGACTCTTGTGAATTTGAGATACAAGGGGGGTTTGTGTTTGTGGGCATATCAGAGTTTTTGGCTGTAACAGGCACAGCCTTTTGCAAGGCAGCAAAGTGAGTGTCAGTAGAAACAATGCTTTAATTTGATTGTGCGGGAAGAGAACTGGAAAAGACTGAGATCTTGTAGAACAGAGTTTAGGTGGAGAAAACCAAGACAGGCATTTTGTCATTTGTGTTATTCTAAGGAAATGAATGCTACTCAGAGAGCTATAATGATTTTAGTAGCAACCAGTCACGAGAAGCAAAGAAGTAACAGGGTGTTTGATTTATTAGAAAAGAGAGTTTCAAGTAATTTAAGAAACCCAGCAGAAATAATTAAAGCTGAGTGTGCTCAGCTAATTTTATACCCCAGGACTTTGAATTAAGGCAAAGAGTTAGGACGGGGTAGAAAAATGAGAACTAAGAAAATAGAGTTTTTAGTAGACACAGGGCAACATACTCAGTGTTAAATAAAGCCTCGATGCCTATAACAGATGATTATGTTATGATAAGGGGGCAACTGGCCAATCTGAAAAAGCATACTTTGCAAACCATCAAAATATTCATAGGTTTTTGTATATGCCCAACTCTCCAAAGGCCCTGTTGGGTAGGGACTTGTTGGAGCAGCTGGAAGCAAAGATCACATTTAAAGGTGGGGAGATTATTTTGGAGGTAAAGAATCAACAATATGTAGACATACTAGGCTTATTGGTAACAATTAGTGCAACTGAAATTGAAAATAAGGATGAAATTAATAAGAAAATAATGGATCTGGTGTTTCCTGGGCTATGGGTCTCTAACATACCAGAGAGGGCAGAGAATGCACCTCCTGTGCAAGTTAAGGAAAACAACCAACTAGGGTCAGGCAGTAAAAGCCTGATCTGCACCTGGTGGTGGCAAACCCATACACCTTGCTAACATGTTTAACACCTGAGCTAACCTGGTTTACTGTTTTAGATCTGAAAGATGCCTTCTTTTGCCTCCCTATCCACTAAGCCAACCAGAAAAATTTTGCATTCAAATGAGAAAGCCCTAAAAGCGGGCTCAAAACCCAGCTCACATGAACTGTGTTGCCTCTAGGCTTCAAAAATTCCCCCACTCTGTTTGGGGAACAACTTGCAAAAGATCTAGAGTCTTAGGAAGCTCCACAAGAAGAAGGAAGGCTATTGCAGTACATGGATGATCTTCTAGTAGCCACTTGTATGAGGAAAGCATGTGCGGCCTGGATGGTAAGCCTTTTGAATTTCCTAGGGCTCCAAGGATACAGAGTATCAAAGAAAAAGGCACAGGGAGTGAAACAGAAAGTAATCTACCCGGGGTACGAGGTCAGTGCTGGGCAATGGACTTTAGGGCAGGCTCGCAAGGAAGCTATATGCCAAACCCCGAAACCCCAGACAATAAAGGAACTCCGAATCTTCTTAGGCATGGCAGGGTGGTGCTGGCTGTGGGTTTATAATTAAAGACTGCTCGTCAAACCCCTCTATGCTCTTATTGCCAATAGAAATAGAGATCTCCAGTGGACAAAGAAAGCCACACAGGCCTTTCACCAGCTAAAGAGTGCCCTCATGTCATCTCCAGCTTTAAGACTTCCAGATTGGAAATCAAGAAGAAGCAGTACACCACGATTGCCTGGAGACCATTGAAGCTACTTACTCCAGCTGCCCAGACTTAAAGGACACTCCTTTGGACGATGCAGAGATCTGGTTCACTGACGGGAGTAGCTACGTTTCCAATGGAAAGTGACATACTGGATATGCAGTCACTACCTGCAGGGAGGTAACAGAATCCAGACCTTTACCAACAAGCACTTCTGCACAGAAGGCCGAGATAATTGCACTGACCCATGCCTTAGAAATGGCAAAAGGAAAGAGAATAAACATCTGTACAGACTCCAGGTATGCATTCAGAGTTGTGCATGCACATGGAGCCATCTGGAAAGAGAGGGGTAGTCCAACAGATTAGTAGCCACCTGGGCATAGATTGGGAACTTCATACTCCATACCACCCCCAATTGAGAGGCCAAGTGGAGAAAATGAATCATTTGATTAAGCAGCAGATTGTAAGACTGGGGCAGGAAGTTAATCTACCCTGGCCCCAAGCTCTTCCACTGGCACTGTTACAAATCCGAACTAAACTTAGAGCCAAAGAAAATCTGAGTCCCTTTGAAATGCTTTATGAAAGACCATATGGAATACAAAAGGGAATGTCCACCCACATTGGGGAGATAACATTGGCGGCCTACATGGTGGCTTTAAGTAAACAGCTTAGAGAAATTGAGACACATGTGGCTGTAACTCAGAGCAGGGAGCTACATGGATCAGTACATAACATACAACCTGGGGATTATGTATATATTAAGTCTCTTACAGAAAAGACTTTGGAACCACAGTGGGAAGGACTATTCCAGGTGCTTCTCACCACTTTCACCGCAATCAAGATCAAGGAGCAGAATGCCTAGATCCACCACTCTCGAGTGAAGAAGGCCCCAAAAGCCCCTTAGAAAGTGACACCAGGAGACAAGGAACTGAGACTAAAACTTACTCCGGCAAAATGAGCATATTGTGGCCTGGGGTAGCTTGTAATTTCATTTACAGAATTGTTTTGTGTATAATTATAATTGGAGTCTTAAAATTAGAGAGTACCTCTATCCAAACCTCTGCTGAATGGCCTTGGTCCCAGGCTTTTAACCAGTATACTGGACCCATGGGAGAACCTTCTGAGATAAAAGATTTAAACCTATCCAATGTAGTAATCCACGGGAATCAGGTATATGAAGAGCAGGAGTGGCAGGAACGGAAACTATGGACACTTCAGGGGATCAGAGGAGAAGAAATCAAGGTAGGGTGCCGGGTGGTCAATGGGACCACTCATGAGAGACCAGATGAAATTAGTGTCTCAGCCTCTCCTGTGTACAGGCACCGGGAAGTTTGTGATAGCACAAGTGAATCAGATTGTTAGTGTAATTTCACATTCATACAGCCTGTAGAAGTGACTTGTCTTTGGGCTCATGATGCTCTCAGGCTCTCATTTAAATTTAAAATAGATGCTATAATTGCTAATGCAAATTAACATCTCAGAAATCCAACCAGCCTGCTCCTCTTTCTTAAGAACATCCTTTGAGGGCTAGACAATGTAATTACAAAGACAGGTACACCTCAAGAGCAAAATAAGAAGGGATCTAACTAGGATATTAGGGACAAGATTGAGAGTTTTAAATGGAATTGATTCAGAAATACTAATGAACAAGCTATCCACTGCAGCAGGTGGTCTAGCAAAATTGAAAAAAACCTTTACAGTTATCTCTATTGGCATTAAGAACTAGCCAGTGGCAGATTTCAAGAGTACTGCCAAATTGGGAAAAGGCCGAGGACCAAGACCAGAAGTTAATAGTAGAAGCACTTCGTACGGTTCAAGATAATGTGTCTTTAGCTTTAAGTTATATACAAGCACAGTTATGGATGCAAGCAACAGCAGCTTTAATCATATGGGAGGGGGGTGAAGGTGATTTCCCAGCTGAAATTCCAAAGATTGTCTGGGATAATGCGATTTATTTTGAAAGGAAGTTTCAATCCTGGTGGACTACGGTAAATTTCACCTATGATCCTGCTTCTTATGTGGCCACTGTCTTTGTGCTTACTATACGTAATGCCACTGTTTATGTTATCCGCTCCATCATTGCACTAGGATTAAATCATGAGAAAACAGTGCTCTACCCTTCAGAACACGGTGTAGACACGAAAGGTGAATGAAAAGTAGTAAACAGGAAACTTAGAATCTTGTGTTACTAGGGAACATCTAGGATACATTTGTGAAAGCAATACTATTAATGCTCAAGATGTGTGTCTTGACACCGAACAAAGTATTTGCCACTTCAAGATTCATCCAGTCACTGATCAGAAAACTGTGCTTGTATATACTGGTAAAGGTTGTGTGTGCTTGAGAACTGCTTGTGCTATTGTAAAAATCGATAATGATGTTAGTTTGCCTAGTAGAAATCATTCCAATTTTTGTATTTGTAATTTTGTTAAGATTATCGGGTGTGATTTTTTGTATTTGGCCCCAGTGACATCCCACCAGCTGATTAAAACCAATTACACAATGTATCACAGGCTAAACATCAAGACCTATTAGAGATCTAGAAGAAAAAAGAAATAACCAGAATTGTGCAAAGAATAAAACAAAATGCAGATCATCACTGGTGGGATGTAATCTTTAGATGGTCACCAACTGCAAATGAGATCCTTAATACATTGTGTCACCCCATTGTAGTTTTATTGATATTAGTTGGAGTAAGTTTAGAGTTATCTTTTATGTTGCTAATTTAGAATTGGAGAATACTGCAGTGAGTAGCTGTGTTAACCTCCTTATCAAATGTACATGGTAAAGCATTAAGGGACACTTATTATCTTAAGGATTTGCATTAAGTAAAAGAATTTACTTATTTTCTAGGGAAGGGGCGAATGAAACAGAGTGGAAATTTTCCAGAGTAGAGATCTATTTCGGATTTAGGTGAAATGTGGCACTTTGAATTGTTAAGTCTGTAGCTTGCAAGCATAGCTGTTTTGGTCTGCATTCAAGATTGCCTGTTCTCCCAAAAAAAAACCTATGCTCAAAAAACTGCCTCAGCCAAAGGACTGAGATAAGAGGGGCCCCTTGAACTTTGAAACAGATGAAAACCAAGCTGAGGCTGCGGAAGACAGGGTAGGATGACCCAGGAGTTCTTTCTGTACTTTCTGGTAAAAAACTAGCTGCAAGTGCAACGCAAGAACACTAAAATGAATATGTGCGAACCTATTGTGAAATTCTATGCATAAGAATCAGTAAGGGAGATAAAAAAGGATCGAGAGTTCTCAGGGGTGTGCATGTCCTTTGAGGGGGAACAATCCCCACATGCATCCAGCGCTGTAATAAACATACCAGCTTTACAACTTATAAAAAGTTGTGGAGTTTTTTTTCTTTCCGCAAATCAATAGTACTTGTTTAGAACTGGAGATTGTTGCGGCAAGTAGCATCTTTAACTTCAATATCAAGATCATATAGTACAGTTCTAAGAGATACCTACCACGCCACTTTGCTAGATGAAGAATGTCTATATTAGTAAAAGAATTTACTAACTTTAAAGGAGTGGGGAATGAATCATGATTTTAAAAGGGTTAAGATTTTAGCTGAGAGTTAGAACCAATTCATATTCAATTTAGATACACCAATGATAGGTTAATGATTATTAGATGCTTAAGCTAAAGCTAATTGTTACATTATGAGCTCATTTGTAGAAGTGGAACAAGTGAACCATTATAGGAGCATATTGAAACCAGCAGAACAATGCTCATCACCTAGACTCTATGCCAATCCATCATGAAGCAGAGGGCCTTAGATCATGCCAGATGGTCACAGAGACCTGATAAAGATCTTCCTGACTTCATCCCTGGGACCACTGACCCAATTCGAGACCACCGACCCAATTCAAGAGAATTGCACATGCGTGAAGGACTAATAACTTCATTTTAATACAAAGCGGGAATGAGAGGTGCTGGTGGTATGCATATGTATTATTTTGGGAAATAAATAGAAGGCAAAAATCATCATGTGGTGCAGTCATGCATTTCAAGGACGACCGCGCCCATGCCACCTGCTGGCGTAATAAACATAGTACTTTCTAACTTTGACTAGTTAAAAAGTCTTTGTCCGTGATTTTCAGTTTTAATGATTCAACCCCACAATCAGATCTCCCTGAGGTACACATCGTGTTATTCCATCTCTCTGCATTATCCACCATGTGCAACCTGGTCCCTGAGCAAAGACAACCGCATGAATGGGTTTGTCTGTACTCGAGGCAGAATTGATCCACACTGTCTTCCCCAACAAACCTCTGACATGTACCACTGGGACTTCATCTGTTATATTCAGGGACTCAGATTGGGCAGGACCTGCTCAGCTGGTGGAACCTCGGGTGTTAACTAACCAGGTGGCCTTTGCTAGATGCTGCTCCCAATTTTTGAAAGATCCCCCACCCAATGCTTTCAAGGTAGTTTTTAACAGTCCATTGTACCTCTCCACTTTGCCTGCAGTTGGTGCATGGTAGGGGATATGGTACACCCACTCAATGTCTTGTTCCCTAGCCCAGGTGTTGATAAGGCTGTTTTGGAAATGAGTCCCATTGTTTGACTCAATCCTCTCAGGGGTGCCATGTCTCCACAGGACTTGCTTTGCAAGGCCCAGGATGGTGTTCCGGGCAGTAGCGTCAGGCACAGAGTAGGTTTCCAAACATCCTGTGGTAGCTTCTACAATTGTGAGCACATACCACTTGCCTTGGCATGTCTGGGGCAGTGTGATGTAGTCAATTTTCCAGGCCTCCCCATACTTGTACTTGGACCACCGCCCACCATACCATAGGGGCTTCACTTGCTTGGCCTGTTTGATGGCAGCACACATCTCACATTCATGAATAACCTGAGAAATACTGTCCATGGTTAGATCCACCCCTCTTTCTCGTGCCCACTTATAGGTGGCATCTCTACCCTGATGGTCTGAGGCATCATGGGCCCATTGAGCTAGGAATAACTCTCCCTTGTTTTCCTAATCTAAATCTATCTCTGACACCCCTATCTTTGCAGCCTGGTCTACCTGCTCATTGTTTTGGTGCTCCTCATTAGCTCTATACCTGGGGACATAGGCATCTACATGGCGGACGTCAGGCACAGAGTAGGTTTCCAAACATCCTGTGGTAGCTTCTACAATTGTGAGCACATACCACTTGCCTTGGCATGTCTGGGGCAGTGTGATGTAGTCAATTTTCCAGGCCTCCCCATACTTGTACTTGGACCACCGCCCACCATACCATAGGGGCTTCACTTGCTTGGCCTGTTTGATGGCAGCACACATCTCACATTCATGAATAACCTGAGAAATACTGTCCATGGTTAGATCCACCCCTCTTTCTCGTGCCCACTTATAGGTGGCATCTCTACCCTGATGGTCTGAGGCATCATGGGCCCATTGAGCTAGGAATAACTCTCCCTTGTTTTCCTAATCTAAATCTATCTCTGACACCCCTATCTTTGCAGCCTGGTCTACCTGCTCATTGTTTTGGTGCTCCTCATTAGCTCTATACCTGGGGACATAGGCATCTACATGGCGGACTTTCACAGGTAGTCTCCCTACCCTGGTAGAGGTGTCTTTCCACTCTTCAGCAGCCCAAATTGGTTTTCCTCTATGCTGCCAATTAGCCTTTTTCCACCTCTCCAGCCATCCCCACAGAGCATTGCCTACCATCCATGAATCAGTGCAGAGGTAGAGCTTTGGCTGCTTGTCTCTTTCTGCAACGCCCAGGGCCACTTGAACAGCTTTGAGTTCTGCAAGTTGGCTTGATCCACCTTCTCCTTCAGTGGCCTTTGTGACCTGTCGTGTGGGGCTCCATACAGCTGCTTTCCATTTCTGATTCATCCCTACAATGCGACAGCGTAGCATGTTTCCTCTGCTGGCAGTTGGTTGTATGGTGGAGCTTCTTCAGCCCACATCACTTGTTCTTGTTCCAGGTGCCAGAGTCAATCCATGACAAAGAGATTACATGGGAAAAAGAAGATGAGCAGAGATTTGAATGTTTAAAACAAAAGTTAATTAAAGCCCCTGCTTTAAGTCTTCCTGCTCTAGATAAGCCTTTTAACCTATTTGTAGATGTAGAAAATGGGGTAGCCCATGGAGTCCTAGCCCAAGAATTTGGGGGGTCTAAGAGACCAGTAGCTTTTGGCAAAATTGTTAGACCCTGTTAGTAGAGGGTGGCCAACCTATATCCAGGCAGTAGCCTCAACTGCCATATTAGTAGAAGAAAGTAGAAAATTGACATTTAAGAGGAAATTAAAAGCACACACCCCACATGCAGTTAGAAATATTCTGAACCAGAAAGTTGAAAAGTAGCTAACTGATTCTCGAGTGCTAAAATATGAAGCAATTCTGATAGATAAAGATTACCTAGAACTAATTATAGATAGGCACCTCAATCCTACCCAGTTTTTCTATGGGGAAACAGTAGAAGAACTAGTGCATGATTGCTTACAAGTTATAGACTACCAGACCAAAGTGAGAACAGATTTGACAGACCAACCCCTCTATTGGAATTTACCAATATTGCTGAATGGGACATGCCTTGGCTTGTCTTGGCCCCTGCTGCTGCACCAAATAGCAGCAACTCTGGTGTTTCACCCCAGAGACACTTTTGGCTAGCTGGAAGAAGAAGAGTTCGTCGCAACATTCCTCTGCTGGAGAAGCTTTAAGGCGATGGTGAAGGAAGGAGTCGGTTCTGATGGAGGGTTTCAATCCAGAGCTTTTATTCTGGCCCACAGGCCTCTGAATCTAGCAACAGCTCCAACAGAACTCTCGACCATGTGGTTTGCTTGCCCTTTTACCCAGGGGAGAGGGGGAGGGCAGGAATAGGGAGAACCACCAACCAGGTACGGGAGAGGAGGTCTTAAGGGACAAAAGACACCTGGATGGCCCAATGCCCCCCCAGGGGTGGAAGGCATCTTTTGAATCTGCCCAATTACTTGACGCCCTTCTGGAATTCCAGGATTGACAGACAGTACTCAGCAGGGGTCAGGGTGGGGAAAGGAGAGGTGATTGACACACATGGGGAAGGAATCTTCAGGGAGAAACCCGGGGTATCTGAGGCAAACCATGACATCACACCACAACACCCCTGCAGTGGGGGAAACAATTATACATTGACAGATCCTCGAGGGTGATTCAGGGGAAGCAAATGTCAGGATACGCTATAGTAAATGAAAGATTAGTAACCATAGAAAAGAGAAGGCTACCGTCCAGTTAGTCAGCTCAGGCATGTGAATTATACACCTTGAAACGAGCCCTCGAGATATTGACACAAGGGAGGGGGGCTGTATTTACTGATTCCAAGTACGCCTTTGGAGTGGTAGGTATGTTTGAGAAAATCTAGGAAGAAAGAGGATTGTTAAATTCAAAATGGAAAAGAACTAATTCACGAAAGACTCATCTCAAATGTGTGAGGAGCCTTACAGTTACCGGAGGAAATTGCTGTTGTGCATATTCAGGGGCATCAGAAAGGGACCACTTTAGAAATAAGAGGGAATAACTTAGCAGACTTAGAAGCTAAAAATGCAGCTGAGTCCAGGGAACAGAAAGTGATGATGATACTGACCCCTACTAGAGAAATTCAAGATGTACCTGTATTCAGTAAAACCGAAGAAGAGGATCTCCTTAGACTAGGAACAAAAAATAACAATGAAGAGAAGTGAGTGTTATCTGATAGGAGGCAACTTTTAAATAAACCATTGACCAAGAAAATATTAGAAAGCATGCATAGTAAAACTCAGTGGGGTACCCAAGCGTTGAGTGATCAGTTCTTGAGAAACTGCGACTGCATAAGAATTTATAGAATAGCAAAACAAATAACTGAAAAGTGTGTGATATGCCAGAAGGTAAACCGAAAAGTCATAAGGAAAGCCCACCAAGGAAGGCGAGAATTAGCCTTACGACCTTTTCAAAGCATCCAAGTAGATTTCACTGAACTCCCCCAGGTGCAACAGTAGACATTTTTGTTGGTAATAGTATATCATTTAACCCATTAGGTAGAAGCAGTGCCAATAGTTAAAGCTACTGTCACTGTGGTATACAAAACTCTTCTAGAACTAATCATTCCCCAGTATGGAATAGTAAATCACATTAACTCAGATAGAGGAACACATTTTACCTCAAAAATACTACAGCAAGTAGTCCAAGCTTTAGGTATAAAGTGAGAATTACACACTCCATGGCATCCACAGAGTTTGGGGTAGGTTGAAAGGATGAATCAAACTCTCAAGAGAACTCTAACAAAGCTTATGATTGAAATCCAAATGTCATGGATCAAGTGCCTACCCCTAGCCTTGCTAAGAATTAGAACACAGCCTAGATGAGATTCAAAAGTTTCACCATACGAAATTATGTTTGGTCTACCCTTTTTGACTTCACCCAATAGTATGGACACTTAGGAAAAAGGGAAGGACAGTGTCAAGAAATATGTCCTGTCCATAGTACAAACTTTAGAGGAACTCCAGGAAAAGGGAAGAATCCCTCAGACTGCTACCCTGGATTTCAAAATTCATAGTGTTAATCCTGGGGACTGGGTAATGGTTAAATCATAGAAAGACCAACCTTTAACCCCCAACTGGGAAGGTCCTTTTCAGGTGCTGCTAACCACCGAATTGGCTGTACAAACTGCAGAATGAGGATGGACTCATGCCAGCAAGATAAAAGGACCAATAAGAGAAGCCTACAACTGGAAAATCATCACTTCCACATAAAGACTGAAAATTACTATAAAACAGAATGCACAAGCTCAATGTAGCAAGTAAACCACGAGCAACTGCACATCAATCCAGACTGGGAGGGAGTTCCCCACGAGCTTTATCGATTCTTTTGTATTCCCAAGTGTCGCTGTCGAGGCAGTCATGACACGAAGCAGAGACCACAAGCAGTCTCAGATGGCAACTCTTTATTATTGAACATGGTTGACCTTTTATACACTTTCTAATTATGTATACTTCTTCTACCCTAACTATTGGCCACAATAAACCAACACAACACCATTGGTGAAAAGTTACAGTGAATTCAACTAGCTTTCTACAAATACTTTGTCCAGCTGCACTTATCTTTCTTAAATTCCTCACTTCTCTTGGTTACAGCCTTGGAGAGAGTTCCTTATCAGTTTCTTCTTGCTTCTCGGCTTCTTCTTGCTCCTTTAGCTAACAGGCCCGCTGTTAGCCCCTTTGACACCCAAAGGCCAGAAGTTTCCAAACTCCGGGGTGGTGGTTTGCTACCTCCCCAATCAGGGGGATCAGGTAGGATCAGGTACATACAAACTAACAAACACCAAGTCCATAGGTGAACCTAGGGTTTTCACTTTTGCCTGTGACGTGCAGAAAGAACAAACACTAGCCCTCTCTGCTGAGACATATCCCAGATTTATTCCTGATCACATACCCTGCTTAAAGCACCCTGGAATGAGACACTCAAGTTGGGTACAATGTCAGTGTGAAAATTGTGGCCAGTTCTGGTGTTGTAGCTCACCCAGGAGACAAGCACGTTACAAAATTTGCCGAGATAAAGGGAAAAGTTCCAATACTAATCGAGGACAGGTACCAATTCTAACACTTTGTTGTAGAGTTGAGTAGATGCTCCTTGATACTCACGAGCTGTTAGAAACTGAGTGAGAGGCTGTAGTAAATCAAAAACAAGGACCACATTTTGAATGCAGGCAACTATATTATGGGGAGGTGATAAGACCCTATTCTGAGAGTAAACTTAATAAAGGCTGACTATTTAAAGAACTACAGAGAACCACAAAATAAGAAAAGCAGGTGACATTGGTAATTTTTGGATAAGGAGGTGTAGTGGTTTTGGTTCACCAATTTAAGATTTCCCCAATTTTAAAATTTCCCAACTAATGTGTTGATGAGTGTGGTGGGGTTCAGTGCTGGTCAATCACCAGTGCACTCATTTCCTGCTGTGAGATAGGAAGATAGGATTAGGAGAAAGGTAAAGCAGGCTCAAAACCTTTAAAAGGGTATAAAGAAAATTTTATTAAAAGTAACTAAAAGAAAAAAGTAGTAAGAATCAAAACAAACCCTTCAGAACACTTCTTCTCCCACAACCTTTTCTTTCCCACTGACAATGTAAAGAAAAAACCTTAAAATTTCCAGTCAGTTTACCACCTCTAAAATAGTCTTTCTTCAGTTTACTTAGGGAGAGAAGTCCCTCTTGTTAAGGTTATGGAGACTTCCACAAGAGGAAAAAACAGTTCTGTCATGGTTCTCTCACAACTAGCAGCCACCGGTAAGGAGGTGTAGTGGTTTTGGTTCACCAATTTAAGATTTCCCCAATTTTAAAATTTCCCAACTAATGTGTTGATGAGTGTGGTGGGCTTCAGTGCTGGTCAATCACCAGTGCACTCATTTCCTGCTGTGAGATAGGAAGATAGGATTAGGAGAAAGGTAAAGCAGGCTCAAAACCTTTAAAAGGGTATAAAGAAAATTTTATTAAAAGTAACTAAAAGAAAAAAGGAGTAAGAATGAAAACAAACCCTTCAGAACACTTCTTCTCCCACAACCTTTTCTTTCCCACTGACAATGTAAAGAAAAAACCTTAAAATTTCCAGTCAGTTTACCACCTCTAAAATAGTCTTTCTTCAGTTTACTTAGGGAGAGAAGTCCCTCTTGTTAAGGTTATGGAGACTTCCACAAGAGGAAAAAACAGTTCTGTCATGGTTCTCTCACAACTAGCAGCCACCGGGGGGAAAATCTGCTATGGTGAAGCCCTTCCTATTTTCTACAAGCCTTCTCACAGCTTGTTGATGGGCCATGTTAACTTATGGGGTATTGTTTTAAAGATGAGTTGCTCAAAGGCAAAAGTTTTCATTATCTATCTTTAAAATCCTCTTCATGCCTGGGAACAGAGGTCTTCTTCTCCTGGGGATATGGGAGAAGGCACCTTTCTCTTTTTCTCTGTTCAAACTTCTCATGGGATTACAGCTACTTTAATATCTGCTTACTTTAACATGGAGGCCTTTGCTCGATATCAATTGAACCTTCAATTGCACTCTGAGAATTATACAACCAAATTTTTTCCTGTTCCCAAGCCAAGATAGAGATGATCTGAGAATACTGGTGTATGATACCTTAAAAAGAAATAAAAGAGAACTAATTGGAGAAATTAGGGGATACCAAAAGTGGGGCAATAAAGAGCAGCCACCTGAACAGATAATACAGACATATGGTCCAGCTACCTGAGCACAAGATGGGGGGTTGGGGATATCAAACCCCAATTTATATGTTGAATTGCATCATAAGACTCCAAGCAGTTGTAGAAATCATATCTAATGAAACAGCCGAGGCCATAGAATTAATAGTCAAACAGCAAAAGCAAACTAGAGCTGCAGTGTATCAAAATCGGTTAGCACTAGACTATTTGTTAGCAGAAGAGGGAGGGGGTTGCAAAAAGTTTAACACATCCGATTGCTCTCTGCAAACTGATGATAATGGGAATGCAGTTTTAGATATAGCCAAAAACATTCAGAAAATAGCCCATGTGCCAGTCCAAAAGTGGGAATCTATAATGGATAAAAGATGGTTGGAAGATTTTTTTAGAATATCCTAGTGGAAGAGGGCCAGATTTGTAGCACTATGTAGAACAACAGGTCTAATTTTTCTTCCATATTTGATCCTATGCTTTATTCAATTAATCACTTATGTAGTCCAAAACATGCAAATAATGACAGTACCCACCAATCCAAAGTCGGGAACCCAAGGACAAAAGCAGAAAATTATGTTAATGAGAAAATAAAAAGATGATGAAAACAAAACATTTAAGATCTATGAAAAGTATCAGTATGCCAAAAGTGCAGAAGTGCAAAAGTTGTAGCTCAAGCCAAATACAGTAAGAAAAAACAAAGAAGAAAGATTGTGAAAAATGACCAGATAATATTGGCTTTCGCATTTATGTATTAGCTTATGCATGTTGTTAGTGATTATAAGTATTTAGAAATAGCATCAATTCTAACTCTTTTTAGCTGCTTGTTAATATAATATAATCTATCAG
Organism: Pyrgilauda ruficollis; assembly: GCF_017590135.1. Classification (NCBI taxonomy): domain Eukaryota; kingdom Metazoa; phylum Chordata; class Aves; order Passeriformes; family Passeridae; genus Pyrgilauda; species Pyrgilauda ruficollis. The sequence goes on from NW_024525546.1 coordinate 14,531, forward strand.
CTTAAGTATGCACTGTGTTGCTCATAGAAATAGTAGTGTAATGAATATAATATCTATGTATCACTTATGGAAATAATAGTATGATGAATGTATTGTGATATAGACCTTAGCAAAGCATAAGAAAAAAAAAAGGGCTTTTGTGTTACTAAAAACAGTGTAAGGCCATCCACTGACCAACCTGTCCAAGTGATAAGATAACTGTGACACAAACCAGAGTACTGGAAGACAATTAGAGAATACCATGTTAAACTTAAGGAGGACATACTAAATCCTTATCAAAGGATGTGAAACAGCAAGATAGAGACACAAGAACACCGAGCCCATGGTGAAGCCTCTTCAACCCCCCTGATAACCACTGTCTGTATACACCAGTGTGTTCTTTGGCTATTGGCCAAGAGCACCCCAGCGCTAGAAATATTGTCCTTTTTTAAATCCTATTATTATTAAACTTTCTAAAAATTCTAAGCTGTGAATTCTGTTTTTTACAGTCCCGCAAACTAGCTTGTCTTTGAGATGACCTCGTGTTCTGCTGCCTCCCCGACGGAGCAGGTGCTGCCACAGCCAGCCGCCCCCGTCGTGCTTCCCGAGCATAGCCGCTGCCAGCCTGCACTCAACCAAGCCCACAGCCGCAGCCACAGCCGTCGTCTGCAGCACAAGCCCACTTGCACCTAACTGCAACCGCTGCAGTTTCCTGCGTTGCCTGCCTGCACCAACCTGCCCTAGCACTAGCCCGTAGTGACCAGCCTGTCAACCCTGCCTGCACTCAGTTGTGCCCGCAGCTGAGGCACCCCAACCCTGAAAACCTGCAGCTGTTCCAGGATTGCGCCCTTGGCCACGACAGCCTGCTCTCCGCCAACAGAAGGAACACACAGCCTGCCACTGTTTGGAAATCGCGCCCAGCCTGCCACAGGAGCTATGCAAATGCACCACAGTTCACAGCACACACACTCCGTCTGCCAAGCTGACACTGACAGAGCACCAGGGTTCTTGTGGTACCATTGTCCCTGTCTTCTGTTCCTTTCTCCCTCTCTTTCTCCCCTCTCGGCTCCTTTTCCTATCCCCCTTTAGTTGGAACACTTACCCTTTTTTATCAATAAAGGGTTCTCAGATATTTTGCCACATTTGCGCTTTACTTTCGTCCAAGAAATCTATCAAAAAGAACTCTTCCTGACTCCCCTTTTTATAGCCGAACGGGACATTCAATTGGCGTCAGAAGTGGGATTTTTTTCTGACAAAAAATTTTATATCTGCTTTGAATCATTTAGCGTGTGGGTTTTAGGGAGAGATTTACTTGGGCATTAAAAGAACAGTGTGACCCTCCCTGAAGTCTAGTGCCTGTACATGAGTCACTGTGTTCTCTTAGAGAGTGCTTTTTGGATACTTTGAAGTTTTTTTACAGTGTGACCCTCTCTGAGAGGCATTCCACACCCTTTATGTAATTCTTTGTGTAATTGCCTTTGTGCCTGACTGTGTTCTCTTGGGTGGTGTTTTTGGGGGCACTTGGAAACTTTACAGCAGGACCCTACTCAAGAAAACATTTTGCCTCCTTTTGCAGCATGTTAGGTTGCTTCTGATGATGCCTTAAGTTTTAGCTTTCATATTTTTCAGATTCTGTACTGCCTTAGTGTGCAACTCTGAACTTCATATAAAGTGTTAGCAAGTTCTCTTCACAGTCTAGTTAGACAAAACAATCCTTTTCCAGACTGAGAACCAAGGACACTATTGCAGCTTCAGGCCCAAAAAGCATAAACAGCATTGAATTGAAGAGAGCAAACCAGGAGGATGGGACTTCATGATCTGAAGCTGTAATTGGACAATTAACCCCAACATGTAAATGGACCAAAGCTTATAAAAGCGTGAAAACTCATGACTGGGCATCCATCTTGTGTCCATCTTGGTGATGCCTTAAGTTTTAGCTTTCATATTATTCAGATTCTGTACTGCCTTAGTGTGTGACTCTGAACTTCATATAAAGCTCTACCCAAGATGGACAGCTGAAACACTCTCTAATGTCAGCTCCAGCACTGGGACTGCCAGACTTAACTAAACCTTTTGAACTTTTCACATATGAGAGACTGAATGTCACTTTGGGGGTACTAGCATAGCGCCTCAGGAACCAACAGAGGGCTGTGGCCTGCTTTTCTAAACAGCTAGACAGTGTTGCCCAAGGCTGGCCAGGGTGCCTGAAGGCTGTGGCAACCACTGTCATCTTGATCCAGGAGGCCCAAAAATTTACCCTTGAGCAACACATTTTAGCATATGTACCCCATGCCGTAGCAGCTATACTTGAACAAAAGGGAGGACATTGGCTGTCTGGCAACCGGATGCTTAAATACCAATCACTGTTATTAGAACAGGATGATGTTACCTTGAAAACAACTTCTGTTGTTAACCCTGCCGTGTTTCTGTCCTCTACCTTAATTGACGATGTGCCTGAGCATGACTGCAGACAATTGAAGAGGTCTCTTCTAGCCAGCCAGACCTGAAGGACATGCCTCTGGAAAATCCAGATTGGGAGCTTTTTACAGATGAGAGCAGCCTCATGAAAAATGGCAAAAGAATGATGGGCTCTGCAGTGACCACGCAGGATAAAGTGATCGAGGCAAAGACCCTGCCAGCAGATGTGTCATCACAGAAAGCTGAACTGATTGCACTGACAAGAGCCCTAGACCTGAGCGAAGGAAAGAAGATAAATATATGGACTGACTCTAAATATGCATTTAGTGTTGTCCACATCATCTGGAAGGAGAGAGGAGTTCTGAACGCTCAAGGTAATCAAATCAAATATTCTGAACAATGTTGCAGTAAGGTAGAAAAATCATAAAGAAAGGCTTCATAAAATCAAGCCTGCTCTCCTGGAATCAGTGGGTGGCCTTGTCAAAGCTAGCATTTTGTAAGTTCCCATGTGAAAGCAATCTTGTTGTGAGCAATTTGTTAACATAAGCTATTCCTGGGTAAAAAAAAAACAACTTACACCTCTATAAACTGTTTTTACACAGTTAGATAGAAAAATGAAAACTATCTTTCACAAACATCTTCCCTGCACATATACATGGAGAGTTTGAGTGACCAATGAATACAGAAAAACAACTTATTACTAACCAATAAAAGTAATTGGCAAGAAAACTACTAACCAATTAGAGTCCCACACAAGGTCTGTAAAACTGTATAAAAAGGAATTATGTGAATTAATAATGGGCTTTTTCCACCATGAAGAAAATGGAGTCCCATGTGATTTATTCCCATAGAACAAATACTTGCCCTCTTAGAGAGCATTAAAAAACCTGCTGAAGTATGCATTGTAGAGGTCACCAAAAAGAGAAAACCACTCCAGAATTGGGAAATTGCTTTGCTGATAAAGCAGCAAGAGGAATGGCAGAAAAAAGTATTCTCCTAGTAATTCCACAAAAAGATTGATTTGTCAGGGTTCACCCCAAAATATGAACAAGCAGACCACTAACTAATTCCGTTTCTTAAAGCTGAGATCACAGAAAGTGGATGAGCTGTTACACCAGCAAATCAGGTGGTAGTCCCATCCCTGATCATTCAGGAGCTAACTCAGAGTGAGACAGAGTGGAAATTATCCAGAGTAGAAATTCATTTTGATTTAGGTAAAATGTACATCTTTGAATTAGAGATAAGGGGGGGGGGGGGGGGGCTTGAACTTTGAAGTCTGTGGCTTGCAAACATAGCAGTTTGGTCTGACTGCCTGCTCTTGCAAAAACCTATGCTCGAAGAAACTGCTTCAGCCAAAGGACATGAAGAGACTGCGGGAGGCAGGGCAGGGTGACCCAGGAGTTCTTTCTGTGCTTTCTGATAAAAAACTAGCTACGAGGATAACTAGCTGCAAGTGTAACACGAAATCAGTAAAATGAGTATGTATGAACCTATTGTGAAAGGCATATGGATTAGTAAGTGAGATAAAAAAAGGATCTGGAGTTTGGAGTTCTCTTGTATTTGCTGGGTTCCCTGACGTTGGGAAGAAAATTAAGGAATCTGACTCCATGTTCTTAGAAGGCTAATTTATTATTTTATGATATTATATTATATTATATTATATTAAAGAATGCTATACTAAAACTATACTAAACTATACTAAAGAATACAGAAAGGATACAGACAGAAGGCTAGAAGGAATACTAATAAAAAACCTGTGACTCTCTCTTCAGTCTGACACAGCTTGACCCCTGATTGGCCAATAAGTAAAAACAATTCACATGTTGGATAAACAATCTCCAAACCACATTCCAAAGCAGCAAAACACAGGACAAGCAAATGAGATAATATTGTTTTCCTATTTCTGTGAGGCTTCTCAGCTTCCCAGGAGAGAAATCCTGGGCAAGGGATTTTTCCAGAAAATATGATGGTGACAGAGTTCTCAGAGGTAAGCATGTCTTTTAAGGGGAACGATCCCCACATGCATCCAGCGCTATAATAAACATACCAGCTTTACAACTTTTACAAAGTTGTGGAGTTTGTTTTCTTTTTCCGCAATTCAAGAGAGAACATGAAAACACACATTTTGGGGCTGAAAATCTTTTGAAACATCTAAAAAAGGTAGTAATAGGAAAGGGAATGACTGATATTGTACATTCAGTAGTGAGCAAATGTTAAATCTGCTGTAAAAACAACCCTTACACGAGGAAAAGAGTTGTGTTAGGAGTAACAAAAGCAGGGGATCTTCCTGGAGATTACTGGCAAATAGATTTTGCAGAGTGATCACGCAAAGAGGGATACTGGTACATACTGGTATTAGTTGACACATTCAGTAGATGGCCAGAAGCTTACCCCTGTTGCACTAACACAGCCAAGGAAGTGGTGAAAGTTTTGCTCCATCATATAATTCCAAGGTTCAGGGTTCCTTTGGGGATGTCATCTGACAGTGTACCACACTTTGTTGCAACTGTGGTTAAGGAAGTTAGCTGGATTTTGGGAATGACTTGGGATCTGCATATACCTTATAGACCCCAAGCAAGTGGTAAAGTTGAATGTATGAATGGAACCCTTAAAACACAAACTAGCAAAATTTGTCAGGAAACATCCATGACATGGGTTCAGGCCTTGCCTATAGCTTTACTGAGAATCTGCATACAACCAAGGTGGAGGGATAACATCAGTCCCTATGAAATACTGTATGGCAGACCATATCAGATTCTGCACATTCCGGGTGAAATTCACATGAAGGGGAAACTTGATTTGCAGAAATATCTAATGTCTTTGTGTTCCACTTTGCAGAAGCTCCAGAATTATGTCATGCTATCCAGACCCATAGGACTGGACACACCTGCACATCCCTTCTAACCTGGAGACTATGTTAAGTGGTGGGACAGTGATCCTCTACAAGCCAAGTGGAGAGGACCATTCCAAGTTCTGATGACCACCCTCACCACAGTCAAAGTTGCTGGCAACGGACCCTGGATTCACTACTCCAGAGTTAAGAAAGCTTCTGCTCCTGAAACAACTGTAAAAACAGACTGATGCAGATGAAAAAGTTTTAAATTATTCCTCTTCTGTGCCCAAAGAACTGTTCACAATAATCATTATTTTTCTTTGCATGATACCTGACTGTGCATTGCTGTTGTTAGATGTTTATTATTATTTATTATTATTATTATTTATCTATTATTCCACATTTACTGTTAGATATTTACTGTTATTAGATATTTATCCAGTATTCGATGTTTATTTACTATTATTTATCTGTTGTTAGATGTTTGTTATTAGATGTTTATATTGATCGTTGTTTACTATTGTTAGATACTTATCTTTTTTTAAATACCTATTATTAGTAGATATTTAGAATGAAGATTTGGCAAGTTAAAGTCCTTGTTGAGCCTCTAAAGGGGGGAAATGATGCCTCAGGTTTTAGCTTTTATATTTTTCAGATTCTGTACTGCTTTAGTGTGTAGTTCTGAGCTTCATATTAGGGGATAGTAAGCTCTCTCCACAGAACAGGCAGACAAAACAATTCCTTCTCTAGCTGGGGACTAAGAACAAATGATTCAAATTTCAGGCCAAAGAGCATAAACAATGTGAACTGAAGAGACGAAACCAAGAAGGACAGGACTTCATAAGAGAAAGCTATAATTGGACAATTAGCTCCAATATGCTAATGGACCAGAACTTATAAAAGTGTGAGACCCTGTGACTGGTTGTCCATTTTGTGACCAATTTGGGTTCATTTTGGGTGTAGCCCTGGCTGGGGTCTTGTATTGCCCAAGGTGAATCCATTGAGGCTTTCTAATAAGCACCTACTTTATTCTTTAACTCCATCTAGTCTCTGTTCTAGGTCAGCTTTCACTCCGAACTCTCCAAAGGCACTGTTGGGTAGGGATTTGTTGGAGCAGCTGGAAGCAAAGATCACATTTAAGAATGGGGAGATTATTTTGGAGGTAAAAATCAACAATATGTGGAGATGCTAAGCTTAATGTTAACAACTGGTAAAACCAAAACTGAAGATGAAGAAGTGATTAACAAGAGAATAATAGATCAGGTATTTCCTGGGGTATGGGCCTCTAACATACCAGGAAGAGCAAAGAATGCACCTCCTGCGCAAGTCAAGCTTAAGGAAGGAAAACAACCAGTTAGGGTCAAACAGTACTCTTTGAAAAAGGAAGATAGAGAAGGTATTAGGCCGGTAGCGGAGAACTTTTTGCAGCTGGAACTATTAAAAGAGTGTCAATCTGATTTTAATACTCCCATTTTACCTGTTAAAAAGCCTGATAGATCATATTGAGTAGTACAGGACCTAAGAGTTGTTAACAAGATTACTGAGTATCTGCACCCAGTGGTGGCAAACCCATACTTCCTAACGTTTGACACCTGAACTAACCTAGTTTACCATTTTAGATTTGAAAAATGCCTTATTTTGCCTCTCTCTCCATGAAGCCAGACAGAAAATTTTTGCCTTCAAATGGGAGAATCCCAAGAGTGGGCATTAAGACTCAGCTCACATGGACAGTATTGCCCTAAGGTTTTAAAAACAGCCCCGTGATATTCGGAGAACAACTTGCAAGAGATCTGGAGTCCTGGGAAGCTCCATCAGAAGAAGGACACCTGTTGCAGTATGTAGACGACCTCCTGATAGCTATCCAAACCCAAGAGGAATGAGTAGACTGGATGGTAAGCCTCCTGAACTTTTGGGCTTTACAAAGGTATAGAGTATCTCAGAAAAAGGCTCAGGTGGTAAAGCAAACAGTCATCTACCTGGGTTATGAGGTCAATGCTGGACAAAGGACTCTAGGGCAAGACCGCAAAGAAGCAATATGTCAGACCCCAAAACCCCAGACACTGAAAGAACTGAGGACTTTTCTGGGGATGAACAGGTAGTGTAGGCTGTGGATTTACAATTATGGACTGTTGGTTAAACCCCTGTATGCCCTGATCATGGAGGGAAACAGACATTTCCAATGGACAAAAGAAGCTACACACACCTTCGACCAGTTAATGAAGGCCCTCATGTCAGCTCCAGCTCTGGGACTTCCAGATGCAAGTAAACAATTTTTTCTGTTTTCTCATGAGAAGCAGGGGATTACCCTGGGGATACTAGCACAAGACTTGGGCCCGTATCAGAGAGCAGTTGCCTATTTTTCCAAGCAATTGGATGCGGCAGCTAAAGGATGGCCAGGGTGTCTCAGAGCTGTTGCTGCAGTGGTGCTGAATATCCAAGAAGCATGCAAGTTCACTCTGAGCCAAAAGATGACTGTGCTAGTGTCAGACACTGAAAGAACTGAGGACTTTTCTGGGGATGAACAGGTAGTGTAGGCTGTGGATTTACAATTATGGACTGTTGGTTAAACCCCTGTATGCCCTGATCATGGAGGGAAACAGACATTTCCAATGGACAAAAGAAGCTACACACACCTTCGACCAGTTAATGAAGGCCCTCATGTCAGCTCCAGCTCTGGGACTTCCAGATGCAAGTAAACAATTTTTTCTGTTTTCTCATGAGAAGCAGGGGATTACCCTGGGGATACTAGCACAAGACTTGGGCCCGTATCAGAGAGCAGTTGCCTATTTTTCCAAGCAATTGGATGCGGCAGCTAAAGGATGGCCAGGGTGTCTCAGAGCTGTTGCTGCAGTGGTGCTGAATATCCAAGAAGCATGCAAGTTCACTCTGAGCCAAAAGATGACTGTGCTAGTGTCCCATACAGTGTCTGCAGTGCTGGAAGTAAAAGGCGGACACTGGCTTTCCCCACAAAGGTTCCTGAAGTACCAAGCCATAATGGTAGAACAAGATGATGTAGAAATTGTAGTCACTAACTGTATGCCCTGATCATGGAGGGAAACAGACATTTCCAATGGACAAAAGAAGCTACACACACCTTCGACCAGTTAATGAAGGCCCTCATGTCAGCTCCAGCTCTGGGACTTCCAGATGCAAGTAAACAATTTTTTCTGTTTTCTCATGAGAAGCAGGGGATTACCCTGGGGATACTAGCACAAGACTTGGGCCCGTATCAGAGAGCAGTTGCCTATTTTTCCAAGCAATTGGATGCGGCAGCTAAAGGATGGCCAGGGTGTCTCAGAGCTGTTGCTGCAGTGGTGCTGAATATCCAAGAAGCATGCAAGTTCACTCTGAGCCAAAAGATGACTGTGCTAGTGTCCCATACAGTGTCTGCAGTGCTGGAAGTAAAAGGCGGACACTGGCTTTCCCCACAAAGGTTCCTGAAGTACCAAGCCATAATGGTAGAACAAGATGATGTAGAAATTGTAGTCACTAACCTTGTGAACCCAGCTTCTTTTCTCAGAGGGATACAGAAGAACCAGTGATCCATGATTGCCTGGAAACTATCAAGGCCACCTACTCCAGCCCTCTGGATTTTGAGGACACCCCCCTCGATAATACAGAGACCTGATTCACTGATGGGAGCAGTTATGTCATCAGCACAAAGAGATATGCTAGGTATGCTGTCACCACTTGCAGAGAGGTAATAGAGTCTGGACTGCTACCAACAAACATCTCTGCACAAAAGGCTGCAATAATTGCTTTAACCTGTGCTTTAGAATTGGCAAAAGGAAGATAAATCAACATTTATACAGACTCAAGGTATGCATTTGGGGTTGTACATGCACACGGAGCGATTTGGAAAGAACAGACTGTTGAATTCACAAGGGAAAAGTATTAAACATGCACAAGAGATAATAAAACTGTTGGAGGCAGTTCAGCTACCTGAGAAGGTAGCCATTATGCATATCAAGGCACACCAGAAAGAGAGCTCTGAATTGGAAGAAGGGAATGAGCTGGAGGACAGAGAGGCAAAAGAAGGGGCTGAAGGTGAGAAACCCATTGAGGCAGCCTTAATCTCACATGGACAAATTTCCTTAGAAGGTCAGTCAAACTATAACAAGAAAGACAGAAGGCTTATTGAGGATGAGAAAGCGAGCTATAACCAGGAAGCGTGGGCTGTTATAAAGGAAGGAAAAAGAAAGCTTGTTATTCCCTCTCATTTACTATGGTCACTTGTAAAAGAGGAACATCAGAAAACACATTGGGGAGTTGATGCTTTGCATAACTATTTAAAAGACAGGATTCTAGCCAGAAATTTACAAAGTACGATTATTCAAGTGACCCGACAATGTGATCTTTGCCTCCAAACTAAGCTCAAAAATATCCCCAAACCAAAGCTTGGACAAATTGGGAAAGGCTATAGGCCTGGACAACAATGGCAAATTGATTTTTCAGAACTCCCCAGAAAAGGGGGTATCGATATTTATTAGTATTAACAGATACCTTTTCAGTATGGCCAGAAACCTTTCCTCCCAGAACTGCCAAAGCGTGAGAGGTAACCAAAGTATTGTTACAATAAATAATGCCATGCTTTGGAGTCCCAGTCACACTATCCTCAGATAAAGGACCACACTTTATTTCAAAAATTGTGCAGCAAATTAGCCACCACTTAGGCATAGACTGGGAGCTTCACACTCCATATCACCCTCAGTCAAGTGGCTAAGTTAAGCTTTTTGCAGAAAAAACTTTGGAGCCACAGTGGGAAGGACCATTCCAGGTGCTCCTCACCACCTTTACTGCAATCAAAGTCAAGGAACAAAACACCTGTATTCACCATATGTGAGTGAAAAAGGCTCCTGAAGAACCTTGGAAAGTGACACCGGGTGATAATGAACTGAAACTAAAGCTTACTTGGGCAAAATGAGTGTATTGCAGTTGGGAACATTAGTTTTGTTTATAGCTGTAACAATAATTCAGGAAAGTACTTCTATTCAGAACAATGTTGAATGGCTTTGGTCCAAAGCTTTTAATTGGGTCACTGGCTATATAGGAGGTTATTCTGTTATCAAATATCTGAACCGATCAGCTGTAGTCATGCACGGGGACCGGGTGTATGAAAAGCATGAGTGGCAGCATGAAAAGTCAAGGTGGCGGGTAGGATGGACACTTCGAGGAATTATGGGAGAGGTCATCAAAGTAGAATGCTGAATGATCAATGGGACTACCCATGAGAAGCAAGAGACATTTATGTTTCATCTGCTCCGGCAGACAGAACATGTAATAATCATCCCAACAAATTGGAGTGTTGGCATAATTTTACACTAACACAAACTGTTACAGTAGTGTACATTTGGGCACAGAGTACTATGGGACTTTCATTCAAATTTACAATAGATGCCATGCCTACCACAACCACAACAACAACAACCAAATTGGCTACAAGCACCCGAGCCTCAACTGTGCTACCTAAGCTTGAACCCAAAGTCTATGAAATTGGACTATATGTAGTCAGAAACGTGGGACAGCAACAATTATTGTTTAACCCAGAATGGTCCCTCAAGCATGTTGAACTGTTGATGTAGATGAACATTTCAAAGATTCAACCAGCTTGTTCTCCTTTTCTAAAAACATCCTTTGAAGGTTGGACAACATGGTTGCAGAAGCAAGCTCATTTTAGAGGCAGAATATGAAGGGATTTGACTGGAATGATAGGTACAGGGCTAGGGGTTTTGAACAGATTTGATTCAGAAATATTAATGGACAAACTGGCCACTGCAACTAGTGATTTGGCAAAAATAAAGCAGCCTTTACAATCATCTTTGTTGGCATTAGGGGCTAACCAATGGCAAGTTTCGAAAGTCCTACTAAATTTAAAGGAAGCTGAAGACCAAGACCACAAATGAATAGTAAAGGCACTTAGTATGGCTCAAGATAATGTATCTTTAGCTCTTAGTTGTATACAAGCACAGTTGTGGATGCAGTCAACAGTCTTTAGTTATAAGAGAAGGAAGTGAAGGCGTTTCCCCAACTGAAATCTGAAAAGTTGTTTGGGATAATGCCTCGAGTTCAGAAAGAAGACTGCAGTCTTGGTGGACTATGGTAAATTTTACTTATGACCCCATTACTAACGTAGCCAGTGCCTTCGTACTTACCCTACGTAGAGCTACAATCTATGTTATCCACCCTATCATTGCATTAGGATTAAATTGTGAGAAGGCAGTACTTTACCCCTCTGAACATCGGGTATAGACGAGGATGGTAGAGAAGAAATGGCAAACTGTAAACGTAGAATCCTGTGTTACTCGAGAACAGTAGGAATTTGTTTGTGAAAGTAATACCATTGATGTCCAAGACATATGTTTAGATACTGAACAGGGTGTATGCCACTTTGAGATCTGTCCAGACACCATTCAGAAAATGGTGCTTATATACATTGGTCAGGGCTGTGTATGCTTGAGAATTGCCTGTGCCTCAGTAAAAATAGAAAATGAAGACAGATATTTGCCTGTTAAAAATCACTCCAACTTTTGCATTTGTAATTTTGCTAACATTGTAGGGTGCGATTTTACATATTCAGTACCAGTTGTCTCCCACCAATTGATAAAGGCCAACTACACAATGTATTACCATTTATGACCTGCACCTACTGGCATGAACCTTACCTTGGTAAAGCAGTTAATCACAGAATCACAAGGTTGGAAGAGACCTTCAAGATCATTGAATCCAACCTGTTCCCTGACACCTCAACTAAACCATGGCACCGAGTGCCACATCCAGTCTTTTTAAACACATCCAGGGATGGTGACTTCACCACCTCCCCAGGCAGACCATTCCAGTACTTTATCACTCTTTCCGTGAAAAACTTATTCCTAATATCTAACCTATATTTCCCTTGATGCAGCTTAAGACTGTGACCTCTGCCAGTTGCTGCCTGGAGAAAGAGACCAACCCCCACCTGACTACAACTACCCTTCAGGAAGTTGTAGAGAGTGATAAGGTCACCTCTGAGTCTCCTTTTCTCCAGGCTAAACCACCCCAGTTACCTCAGCTGCTCCTTATAGGGCTTGTCTTCCAAGCCCCTCACCAGCCTCATTGCCCTCCTCTGGATGCACTCAAGCAACTCAATGTCCTTCCTAAACGGAGGGGCCCAGAACTGGACACAGTATTCAAGGTGCGGCCTCACCAGTGCTGAGTACAGGGGGAGAATGACCTCCCTGCTCCTTCTGGCCACACTATTCCTGATACAGGCCAGGATGCCGTTGGCCTTCTTGGCCACCAGGACACACTGCTGGCTCATGTTCAGATGGCTGTCGACCAGCACCCCCAGGCCCCTTTCTGCCTGGGCACTGTCCAGCCACACTGTCCCCAGCCTATAACGCTGCAGGGGGTTATTGTGGCCAAAATGCAGGACTCGGCACTTGGACTTATTAAACTCCATCTTGTTAGACTCTGCCCATTCATCCAGCTGGTCCAGCTCTCTCTGCAGAGCCATTCTACCTTCCAACAGATTGACACACACTCCCAGCTTAGTGTCATCTGCAAATTTACTAAGGAAAGACTCAATACCCTCATCCATGTCATCAATAAAAATATTGAACAGAACTGACCCCAGCACAGACCCCTGAGGGATACCACTAGTGACTGGCCACCAGCTGGATGCAGCACTGTTCACCACCACTCTCTGGGCCTGGCCATCCAGCCAGTTCCTAACCCAGCAAAGAGTGTTCCTGTCCAAGCCATGGGCTGCCAGCTTTTCCAGGAGTGTGATGTGGGATACAGTGTCAAAGGCCTTGCTGAAGTCCAAATAGACAACATCCACAGCCTTTCCTGCATCCACCAGGCGGGTCACCTGGTCATAAAAGGAGATCAGGTTGGTCAAACATGACCTACCCCTCCTAAACCCCTTCTGGCTGGGTCTGATACCATGGCCATCCTGTAGATGCTGCATGATGACACTCAGTATAAATTGCTCCATTATCTTGTCAGTTACTGAGGTCAGGCTGACTGGTCTATAATTACTAGGATCCTCCTTCCCATCCTTTTTGTGAATGGGTGTCACATTGGCCAGGCTCCAGTAAACTGGAACCTCGCCAGTGAGAAAAGACTGTTGGTAGATGATGGAAAGTGGCTTCGCAAGCTCATCTGCCAGCTGTCTCATCACCCTGGGATGGATCCCACCTGGTCCCATAGATTTATGAATATCCAAGCATCTCAGAAGTTCTCTGACTGCCTCTTCTTGGATAATGGGGAGACCATCCTGTTTACTGGCACCATCAACCAACCCAAGAGGACAGTTGTCCTGGGGACAAGCCGTCTTCCCACTAAAGACTCAGGCAAAGAAGGCGTTAAGCACTTCCGCCTTCTCCTCATCTGCAGTTACTAAGTTCCCTCCTGCATCCAGTAGAAAACAAAGGTTGGTCTTACCCTTTTTTTGCCATTAATATATTTGCAAAAACATTCTTTATAATCCTTTACAGAAGTTGCCATTTTAAGTTCAAACTGAGCTTTGGCCTCCCTAATTCTTTTCCTACATGCCCTAGCAGCCCCCTTAAATACTTCCTGAGAGACCTGACCCTCCTTCCAAAGATGATACATCCTCCTTTTATTCCTAAATTCCTTCAAGACCACCTTGCCCATCCAAGCTGGGTGTTTACCTCGTCGACTTGTCTTTCGGCACACAGGGACAGTCTTTTCCTGTGCCCTCAAGATCTCTGTTTTGAAGTACGCCCACCTTTCCCGAACTCCTTTGTTTTTAAGGACTGCTTCCCAAGGAACTCTCTGAATAAGTCTCCTAAGTAGGCCAAAGTCTGCCCTCCGGAAGCCCAATGTAAGAGTCGTATTGGTGTTCCTCCTCATTTCGCCAAATATCGAGAAGTCTATAATTTCATGATCACTCTGCCCCAAGCGGCCTCCAACCACCACATCTCCCACCAGCCCATCTCTACTTGAAAACAGCAGGTCTAACATAGTCCCTCCCCTGGTGGGCCCACCCACCAGTTGTGACAAAAACTTGTCCTCCATACACTCTAAAAATTTCCTGGACTGCCTCTTTTCTGCTGTATTAAGTTCCCAGCAGATGACTGGTAGGTTGAAGTCACCCACAAGAACAAGGGCTGATGATCCTGAAACATTACCTAGCTGCTTATAGAATAAGTCATCTACCTCTTCTTCCTGGTTGGGGTGCCCTTCTATTGCCTGAGAGTGAGAGGCATATGAGTCCTCTGACTCTTGGTGGGCCTCCCTTAAAGATGTTAGAGCGGAACTCCACCAGTCTATTTCCCTTTCACTATCCCTGATACTCCTTAATCTTTCAACTTCCTCCCTAAGCTTGGCCACCAGCAAAAGGAGGTTGTTCACCTGTTCATATCGTAGGCAGGCCTCCTCCACAACACCCCCTGAAACCACTGATAAGCTCAAACACTGCAGGCAGGCATGGGTCTGTACAGTCCCATCCTTTTTGGAGGGCTCCACTTGGTCACAAACACTTGTACCAACCACAGATTTTGACCAAGTTAAAACCATTACTAGGAGAAAGCCCAAAATCAAGCAGCCAACCGAAACACCTCAAACACAAAGCACACCTAACTAGCAAGAAGACCTGCAACCCTGCCTGCTTGCCCTGCCTGCCCGAGCTGCTGTGCAAACTGCCATGACCACACCACTGTTTGCCCTCTCCTGTTCACCGTGCTCCCCAGAGGCCTCTGTTAATGAGTCACTCAGGAACAAAGGAAGCTCCACCTCCCATTCCTGAATGGCTCACAATGCCATAAATAAAACATCAGTGCCACAATAAAACATCAAGGTCTGAGTGAGATCTTGAGAGAAATTAAAGAGAATGGAGAAAAGGTTTTAATAACTGTTCATCATGATGCAGAGGAAATTAGCAGGGTTTTGCAAAGAATAAAGCAAGAAGCAAGTCATCATTGGTGGGATGTACTTTTTGGATGGTCATCAAAAGCAACTGGTAGACTTAGTACCCTAATCCATCCAATTATTGTTTTGCTCATTCTAGTTGGCATAAGCTTAATTTTTTCCATTGCAATACCTATGTGGAATTGGAGGATGCTACAACAAGTAGCAGTTTTGACTTCATTGTCAAGAGCATATAGTATAGCCTTGAAAGATACTTACCATATGACTTGGTTAAATGAGGAACAATCTGTGTATTAGTAAAAGAATTTACTAACCCTACAGAAAAAGGGGGAAAATTAATCAAGGGTTTAAAGAAATTGAAAGAGTTAAGAGTTTAGCTATATTTAGTTAGGAGGATAGAAACAATTTATAATGATTAAAAGTATACCAAGAAGAGTAGAAGTAATGGGGAATAGTTAATTATTAGCAGATGGAGTAGTTAAGGCTAGGGTAATATATCACTGGTTTGTCTTTACTGTGTTTGAAGAAGCAGGATGAGAATGTGGATTTAATTGTGAAAAAGAAGGGGACTGTGACTACACCTGTGCCCCGAAACCAACAAAGACCAAGTTGGGGAGCTTAGACTATAGCCCAGGGGTTAGAAAGCCTGCCAACATACAAAGGCAAAAAAGACACCTTGAGGAAGACGTTTATTACTTCAACTTCAAAGGACCACTCACCATTTCAAAACCCATTGACCCATTTGAAGTGAAGGATTGCGCAAGTGTGAATGAACTTTGAACTCATTATAATACATTTTAATACAAAATGGGGGTAGGCAGGGTTAGCTAATGAATATGTATAGGCATTCCATGAAATTATATGAATATGTAAGACTTTTTTTGATAAATAAGGGAACTGGGGGCTTTGTGATTTCACACATGTCTTTGGGAGGTTACTCCCCATGTGTCTAGTGCTGTCAATAAACATACCACTTTCTGACTTTAATTGGTTGGAGAATTCTATTCCGTGCTTCAGTTCAGCCTAATAAACATGCAGAAAATGTTTGAGTTGTTTGTGAATACACACAATCTAGGCACAGTGACTTGACAACTTGTGTATCTTATGAAACATGTTTTGATGGTTAGATGTATCTTGTTTCTTGTGAGTATTTTGAGTGTAAAGATTCCGATATCTTAAACCTTTTAGGATTTATCAATTTTTTACTTAAATATTGGCTAAGAAATGTATTATATTCTTAGTATCAGTTAAAACTGCACACTTACTGACTTCTGGCTTCAACCTATCTCAACTATGAGTGAAATGTTGCAGCTAAAGAGACCAAACTGAGCCCTGCCATGGCAACTTTCCAGACACCTGGAGGCTGCAACCAATTTGCATTTTGATTTACGTAAACCCCAATGTCTCCATCTCCTCTTTCCTGACATTTTTAGCATTTCTTTTGCTTAAATGCTTGGTTTAAGGCAAAATTGGGATAAAACCTCTAAAGGGGTCGCCTCTAGAAAGCAAATTCAATTGGCTCCTCCCCCAATTGGTTCGGGAAAAAAATATTTCCTTGGAGAAAAGTGGAAAAAACTGTTTATTTAATAGGCAAAGCATGGACCAGCACAAAAAAAAAAATGGACAATATTAAAGAATAAAACTTTTTGCTGCTCTAAAAGAGATGACAAACTCAGAAAGTCCCCTTCATGGGCTGTAGCTCAGCTTACTCAGTCTCTTATCAGTCCCTCTGACACTGGAAATGCCACAGCTCAGGCCCGGCCTGGTGGGCCACAGGTGCGAGCTGCCGGTGCTCTTCTGGGTATTCAGTCCAGAGCAGGTTTAAACAGGTGTAAGGAAAAAGAAAAACTACAGTCCAGGGAACTTCTCTGCCTCAGCTAGCTAAAAACTAACTAAAAGTAAAGGAGAGTTCTGTCTCACTGTCTGTCCATCCATCCACAGACAACACAGGAGCAAGAATGTGGAGGAGTGAGTGTAGTTTTTGATAAGAAACTGCATGCTTCTTCTTCCCTCCCCCCTGCTTCACTTTCAGAACCAATCTTAAAGGTGCAAAACTTATTTCTGGGCTAAACAGACGAATGGGGATATGAGCATCATAAAGTCACCCCAGGAAATTATCACATAATTTATTTGTCTACCATCACTTCATTCCCTTTACTTTTACTCCTATTTTTTTATGTTCTTATAAAAATGTTAGGTATCAAACTCCTTTCCAACGCAGAAGTTCTGGGGCTTTTTTCTCTTCCTTTCTTTGGTACTCAGACCCTTTTTATTCCCCTCGCTTTCCAAGGTCTCTATTCTCTCCCCACCTTTTTTCATTGATCTTCTGTATACTATTTTTTTTCCATGTTGCCTTATCTTTATTTCTTTTCCAACTTTTTTATTTTCTGTCCCAACATACACAGGGCCTTAGTGCTTCTGTGGTGTTATAGAGTTGTGGAGCCACGATTTTACAGGACTCCACAGAGCAATGCTCAGTATTTCCTGTTCAGCTTTCCACTGATAATTGTCAAGTTTTTACCAGAGTAATGAAAGTAGAGGTATGCAATATGGTAAAATCTCTCAGTTGTGAGAATGAGCACATATCACATCTATGGAATTTCAGTATTCTCTACTCTCAACTACAAAGGAATAACCTAGTGGATGCCTACCCAGAGAAAAAGATATTAAAGTTAAAAGGTTTAAGCTGCATTTGCTTTTTCTTGTATGCTAAGAATATTTATTTAGAATTCTCTTTGTTTCTTGGTTCCTCCCATCCTCCACCATTTCCCATGTAACCACCAAGCTGGAGCTATTATGTTGAAGAGAAGATTCCAAAACCTAAATCCAAGTCTTATGGTACAAACTATTATTGGAAAAAAGAATAAAGGTATTTAAATAATAAGTTGACATTGGCTGTCTCTGACTGTGAATGAAGCCACCTGTGCTGTATTTATAGTCCATGTATAACATATCTCTTAATATGCAAATTCTCTCAATAGAAGCTATGTTTTCTCTCTTTATATACAAGAGAAGTTTGTTAATTGAAGAGCAAAGTATAATATACAAACCTTAACATTTGAGTATAACTGAGACTATTCTGTATAAGTGTATGTTATATGAGCTCCTTTCTGCCCAAATTCTCATTGTCATTATTCCAGAAGCATTCATGACTTGAATAGGAA
The DNA here is from genome assembly GCF_017590135.1 of Pyrgilauda ruficollis. Classification (NCBI taxonomy): domain Eukaryota; kingdom Metazoa; phylum Chordata; class Aves; order Passeriformes; family Passeridae; genus Pyrgilauda; species Pyrgilauda ruficollis. The sequence continues at coordinate 32,798 of NW_024525546.1, forward strand.
CCACAGGGTTTGGTGCTAAATATGGAGAAGGTTTAGTCTAAAAGATCAAGATGGGCATTGTTTCTCACTAATGGTCTTCAAAAGTGAAACAAAGACAGTTAAATACTCACAAATTAAATCAGAAGTGTTCTGGGTGCCTCACACAACATCAGCATGTACTGATGGTTTAATTCTGCTTTTTATTTTAATTGCTAGTTACATGTATATCTGAGTTGAGATTTTCTGTTGCCTAACAAGAGATGTGGTGATGGCATCTCAGCCTTAACACTGAATATATAGCCTAAACTCAGTTTGTCTGACATGACATTAAATCATTATTTATAATAATGGACGGTACTATATTTGGAATCCTTGGTCTTACATATCTATGGCTTTTGATTTATTAGCTTTTTAGATATCAACACATGATCAATGTTGGAGGAAGGGTACAACTTTTTCATATGCAACTGAGTTTTATCCCAACTGTCACAAAAGAAACAGTTGAAACACCTCTCTTCACATATATCACAAGAATGGCAGAAGTGCTATGCACTGAATTCTAGTGAAATGAAGGCATAAAAGAACCTTCTGTTGTCCAGATTTGATTATATTCTTGTTTCAGTTTTGACTGACCTATATGCTGCCTAAAATTTGTTTAAAGCATTGTTTTTAACCCAGTTTCCCTGTAATCAACCAGTCATCTGATGTTGCTATTTTCCTATCACAGAAAAGAACTGTTATTCTGAATAATCTTCCTATTGAATTTTGAATGCTGCATTGTGCTTTGGAGCCTAAAATTCTCCAGGAATACCAAAATGCACCAAACTGGAATCTTAACAGGCCAGAATCTACTGCATCTCTTTGTATTCCACTTAAGCTTAATGTACTCATCTTACTAAAGGTAGAGGAATAAGAAAATCCAGTCAGTTTTTTTTTTTTCTTTCATCTTTTGCAAGTGAAGACCAGCAAGATCTTACTTTAATGGTCTTAAAGCTTTGTAAAATAGCTGCCAACATTGAAATTGAAAAGTGTTCAGGTATTTCGTGCAGCAGATGCACAGCTTAATTTTTGAAATTACATAGTCCAGGGAAATGACTGATAAATATTAGATACCTATTGTTATCTTTGGACATCTTATATACGAAGTTGCTGTATGTTAACCTATACTTCTCATAACTAAAATCAGTTTCACATACAACACAGTTTCTTTTTTTGGTTTTTCCAGCTAAAATAATGGAAATATTTATAAGAGAATTCATTGCCCTATCCCTTCCCTTTCCAAAGAAAGCTTATTTTTCTTTAAATGTGTAGGTTCATTATGACTGTGTAGTGTTCACCCCACCTTGAAGTCTTTAGTTCATTATTAAGCCCAGGTCTGCTTTCCCTCTGACCACTTTACGCAGACTTGGATTTTTTTCTTCTGTTGGATGTAGTGCTTCTTGAGAATGAGCATGCTGACAGTGGAGGAGTCGATTATTGTCGCTATAGTCTTCAAACCCTAGATGTGAAATTGAGTGCAAGAGCTTGCAGAAGACAAAAGATCAGTGCCAATAGGAATATATTTTAGATATCAAAAAATCTATTAGATCCTGATGGGTCCCTTCCAACTCAGCATATTCTATGATTCTATATTAAATTTCATTCTCTTTCAGAGTGAAGAAAATTTCCACTTCCAAGCTAGTAGAGATTTACTACTGTCATAATGCTCATCAGTGATCATCAGATTTGTTAGAAAAGGTCATCATATTCAGATACCTGTGTGTGGCTAAATTACCCAGATTCAAAATTCTTGCAGAAAGATTGCAGAAATATTAGGATTAATTGTTTTCATATTATATATCCTAAAACATCCAAGTAAAACAATTACTTGGCTTGATAAATAAGTACAATTATTCTTAAAAGGTATTGCTAAGAAGTGAAGAAAACTTGAAGATATTGTTTACTCAAACATTATGCCTAAAAACACTGGGAGATATTTTACTTTTCCTGTATTAGGTAGAGAAGATGAGAAAGTTCTTCACGTGTCTATCAAGTAAAGCAATTGTCTTTTCGCATGCCTTGTTGATTGTCTGTTACAAGAAATGTATGCAAAGTTGTAGTCAGTCTATTGAGATGATTTTTCTAATTGAATGTCATTGCTGCCTTCTAAGCTTGTCATTTTTGCCTTGTGCTTTAACCAGGTAAGGGAAGTCAAACATCAAACTGAGAAATACTGTAGATTTAAAACCTGATTAAACAGCTTAACAGTTCTTAAGAATGTTAAACAGTGTCCTGGGGTGAGTTTATGATGCTGAATTGTATCCCCATTCATTGTTTAGCCCAGAAAAGCAGTTTTTCAGTCATGTAGTGTTAATGCAGTGTTTATAACCCAGATTCCGTTTTTCCTGTCTGCTTCAGTCTCAAGGTCAGTGGGGCCTCTTCTTATCTCTCTTCAGGGCTTGGATGGTTGCATTCCATTTTTAAGTAGCCTTGAGTCTCCTTTTTTCTCTCTGCAGGCCTTTTTGTGAGCACGCAAGTTAAAAGACTAAACAAAAAAAAATCCAAAATTGGTTTCTATCCCGAGTTAAATTTCCAACCCCCTGTTTCATTCCCCCCTTTTCTAGAAAACTAGTAAATTCTTTTACTTAGTACAAATTTCTATGATAATAGATGTCCCTTAATGCTTTGCCATGTACATTTGATAAGGAGGTCAACACCACTATTCATTGCAGTATTCTCCAATTCCAAACTAGCACTATAAAAGATAACCCTAATCACACTCCAACTAATATCAATAAAACTACAATGGGGTGGCACAATGTATTGAAAATCCCATTTGCAGTTTGTGACCATCCAAAGATTACGTCCCACCAATGATGATCTGCATCTTGTTTTATTCTTTGCAGAATTCTGATTATTTCTCTTGTATTATGATGGACCTTAATTAAGAGTCTTTTCTCTGCTTTTCTGGATCTTCCTCAAAATCTCAATTAGGTCTTGGTGTCTAATCAATTGTCTTACCAATGTAAGGTCCATTCCAAGAGGAGTAGGTGATAGCCTGTGATACACTGTGTAACTGGTTTTAATCAGCTGGTGGGATGTCACTGGGGTCAAATACAAAACATCACACCCGATAATCTTAACAAAATTACAAATACAAAAATTAGAATGATTTCTACTAGGCAAAACTACACTGTTGTTATCAATTTCTACAAAAGTACAAGTAGTCCTTAAGCATACACAACCTTTACCAATGTATACAAGCACAGTCTTCTGATCAGTGACTGGATAAATCTCGAAGTGGCAAATACCTTGTTCAGTGTTAAGACACACATCAAGAGCATCAGTAGTGTTGCTTTTACAAATGAATCCTAGTTGTTCCTGGGTAACACAAGATTCTAAGTTTACTGTTTGCCATTTCTCATTAATCTTTTGTGCCAATACTCTGTGTTCTGAGGGATAAAGCACTGTTTTCTCATGGTTTAATCCTAGTGCAATGATGGGGTAAATAACATAAACAGTGGCATTACGTATAGTAAGCACAAAGGCAGTGGCCACATGAGAAGCAGGATCATAGGTAAAATTTACCATAGTCCACCAAGATTGGAACTTACTTTCAAAATCAGTCATGTTATCCCAAATAATCTTTCAAATTTCAACTGGAAAATCACCTTCATCCCCTTCCCGTATGATCAAGGCTGCTGTTGCCTGCATCCATAACTGTGCTTGTATACAACTGAAAGCTAAGGATACATTATCTTGAACCATACTAAGTGCCTCCACTATCAACTTGTGGTCTTGGTCCCTGGCCTTTTCCCATTTGGTAACACTTTTGAAATCTGCCACTCACTAGTCCCTAATGCCAATAAAGATGACTACAGGGGCTGTTTTAGTTTTGTTAGATCACTTGTTGCACTGGCCAGCTTGTTCATTAATATTTCTGAGTCAATTCCGTTTAATACTCCCAATCCTGTCCCTAATATCCCAGTTAAATCCCTTCTTATTCTGTTCCTGAGGTGTATGTGTCTTTGTAACCACGTTGTCCAGCCCTCAAAGGATGTCCTCAGGAAAGAGGAGCAGGCTGATTGGATTGCTGATATGTTGATTTGCATCAGCAATTCGACATGTTTGAAAGACCACTCTGGGTTAAACAACAGTTGTTGTTGACCCATATTCCTTATTATCTATGGGCCTATTTAATATACTTTAGATTCAAGTTCAGTTTGGGTTTGAGTTGCTTGAGTACTGGCATGAGTTGTATGAGGTCCTGCTGTTGTAAGAGATATAGCATCTATTTTTAATTTGAATGAGAGTCTGATAGCATCCTGAGCCCAAAGACAGGTCACCTCTACAGCCTGTATTAATGTGAAATTATACCAACAGCCTGATTTACTTGGGCCATCACAAACTTCCCGGTGCCTGTGTGTAGAAAAAGCTGAAACACTGATTTTTCTCTCCTGTGGGTGGTCCCATTGACCATCTGGCATCCTACCCTGATTTCTTCTCCTTTGATCCCTTGAAGTATCCAGTTTCCATTCTTGCCCCTCCTGCTTCCCATATACCTGACTCCCATGCATTACCATAGTTAATAGATTTAAATCTTTCACATCAGAATGTTTTCCCATGGATCCAATGCACCGAATAAAGGCTTGGGACCAAGGACACTCAGAATCATTTTGGATAGAGGTACCTTCTAATTCTAAGACTTAATTGCAATTACACACAGAACAAGTCTGCAAACAAAATTACTAACTAGTCCCGGCTGCAATATACTCATTTTGCCCAAGTAAGTTTTAGTCTCAGTTCATTGTCTCCCAGCGTCACTTTCCAAGGGGCTTCAGGGGCCTTCTTCACTCAAGAGTGGTGGATCCAGGCACTCTGTTCCTTGATCTTAATCACGCATAGTTATAGACCCACAGCCGGCACCACCCTGCCATGCCCAAGAAGGTGCGGAGTTCCTTTATTGTCTGGGGTTTTGGGGTCTGGTATATTGCTTCCTTGCAAGCCTGCCCTAAAGTCCGTTGTCCAGCACTAACCTCATACTCCAGGTAGATTACCTTCTGTTTTACTACTTGTACCTTCTTCTTCGATACTCTATACCCTTGGAGTTCTAGGAAATTTAAAAGGATTACCGTCCAGGCCACACACACCTCTCTTGTCTGAGTGGCTACTAGAAGATCATCTATGTATTTCAATAGCCTTTCTTCTTCTGGTGGAGCTTCCCAGGATGCTAGGTCTTTTGCAAGTTGTTCCCCAGACAGAGTGGGGGAATTTTTGAAGCCTTGCGGCAACACCATCCATGTGAGGTGGGTTTTGCGCCCACTTTTAGGGCTTTCCCATTTGAATACAAAAATTTTCTGGCTGGCTTCGTGGATAGGGAGGCAAAAGTAAGCATCTTTTGGATCTAAAACAGTAAACCAGGTTAGCTCAGGTGTTAAGCAAGTTAGCAAAGTATATGGATTTGCTACCACAGGATATAAATCTTCTGTTAGCTTATCAACAACCCTGAAATCCTGCACTATCTGATATGACCCATCAGGTTTCCGAACACGTAAGATGGGAGTATTGAAATAAGATTGGCATTCCTTCAACAACCCTAAGCGCACAAAATGCTCAATTATTGGGCCAATTCCTTCCCTATCTTATTTTTTTAGGGGGTACTGTTTAATTCTCACTGGTTGTGTTCCTTCCTTAAGTTTGATTACTATGGGAGGGGCATTTCTCGCTCTCCCTGGTACATCAGAGGCCCATACCTACGGAGACACTTGACTCAATATCTCTTCGCTAATTTCCTCTTTAGGTTCAGTGGCCATTAATATTAAACTCAACACCTCTATGTACTTTTGATAATTTACCTCCAGAGTAACTTCCCCATTTTTAAATGTAATGGTGGCTTGTAACTGCTCCAATAGGTCCCTCCCTAAAAGTGCCTTTGGCCAATTGGGCATATACAGAAACTTGTGAATACCCCATTTTTTCCCAAGTCTATACTTTAAAGGTTTGCAAAAATATGCCTTCTCAGACTGGCCAGTTGCCCCCCACACTACAACATAATCATTCCCCACAGCTACTAAAACTTTGTTTAAAACCGAATATGTGGCCCCTGTATCAACTAAAAATTCCACATTTTCCCCCCTTCCCCAAGTCTCATTGTTATAACCAGTGGATCCGCTGGGGTGGAATCCCCCAGTCCTCCTCAGTCATCTTTCAAATGTGCGATTCCCTGTCGGTCACCTCGTCTCTGCTCTGGCCACTGGTTTTTCCAGTGACCAGTTCTTCTACAAATTGCACACTGGTCTCTGCCCAACTCTGTCTGGGTGGTCCCTGCTTGCGTTTCTCTTGTCTTTCCTCCTGTACCACTGCCACCAGCTTCTTCATTCCCTGTTTATATCCTTCTTCCCAGTTACTAAATACTCTCCACACCTTCTCTAGCAAGACTTCAAGATTTCTCCCTTCCAGTCCTTGGATTTTCTGAAGTTTATGCCTAATATCCCCAGCAGACTGTCCCAAAAATGAATTAACTAACTGATTCATTCCTGTCCCAGACCACAGGTCTAATGATGTATGGCGATGCATGGCACCCCTTAAACACTCTAAAAACTCGGACAGAGACTCAGAAGGCCCTTGATTAATAGAATAAAGGGCAGACCAATTCATGGTCTTCAGGATAACTCTTTCCACTCCCGTTGCTATCCACTCTTGATGGTCTGCTAGTTTCTTTAATTCTGCTGATCTATTTGGATCCCATTTTGGGTCTTGGAGAGGGAAATATTCTTTGACATCTAGCCATTGGCTCTTGCAGTGATCCTTTGCCCGAGTCCCTGCTGTCTTTAAGATCAGCTGTTTTTCTGTTTCAGTGAAAGCATCCAGTCATAACTGGATGTCCCCAGACAGAGTGGGGGAATTTTTGAAGCCTTGCGGCAACACCATCCATGTGAGGTGGGTTTTGCGCCCACTTTTAGGGCTTTCCCATTTGAATACAAAAATTTTCTGGCTGGCTTCGTGGATAGGGAGGCAAAAGTAAGCATCTTTTGGATCTAAAACAGTAAACCAGGTTAGCTCAGGTGTTAAGCAAGTTAGCAAAGTATATGGATTTGCTACCACAGGATATAAATCTTCTGTTAGCTTATCAACAACCCTGAAATCCTGCACTATCTGATATGACCCATCAGGTTTCCGAACACGTAAGATGGGAGTATTGAAATAAGATTGGCATTCCTTCAACAACCCTAAGCGCACAAAATGCTCAATTATTGGGCCAATTCCTTCCCTATCTTATTTTTTTAGGGGGTACTGTTTAATTCTCACTGGTTGTGTTCCTTCCTTAAGTTTGATTACTATGGGAGGGGCATTTCTTGCCCTCCCTGGTACATCAGAGGCCCATACCTACGGAGACACTTGACTCAATATCTCTTCGCTAATTTCCTCTTTAGGTTCAGTGGCCATTAATATTAAACTCAACACCTCTATGTACTTTTGATAATTTACCTCCAGAGTAACTTCCCCATTTTTAAATGTAATGGTGGCTTGTAACTGCTCCAATAGGTCCCTCCCTAAAAGTGCCTTTGGCCAATTGGGCATATACAGAAACTTGTGAATACCCCATTTTTTCCCAAGTCTATACTTTAAAGGTTTGCAAAAATATGCCTTCTCAGACTGGCCAGTTGCCCCCCACACTACAACATAATCATTCCCCACAGCTACTAAAACTTTGTTTAAAACCGAATATGTGGCCCCTGTATCAACTAAAAATTCCACATTTTCCCCCCTTCCCCAAGTCTCATTGTTATAACCAGTGGATCCGCTGGGGTGGAATCCCCCAGTCCTCCTCAGTCATCTTTCAAATGTGCGATTCCCTGTCGGTCACCTCGTCTCTGCTCTGGCCACTGGTTTTTCCAGTGACCAGTTCTTCTACAAATTGCACACTGGTCTCTGCCCAACTCTGTCTGGGTGGTCCCTGCTTGCGTTTCTCTTGTCTTTCCTCCTGTACCACTGCCACCAGCTTCTTCATTCCCTGTTTATATCCTTCTTCCCAGTTACTAAATACTCTCCACACCTTCTCTAGCAAGACTTCAAGATTTCTCCCTTCCAGTCCTTGGATTTTCTGAAGTTTATGCCTAATATCCCCAGCAGACTGTCCCAAAAATGAATTAACTAACTGATTCATTCCTGTCCCAGACCACAGGTCTAATGATGTATGGCGATGCATGGCACCCCTTAAACACTCTAAAAACTCGGACAGAGACTCAGAAGGCCCTTGATTAATAGAATAAAGGGCAGACCAATTCATGGTCTTCAGGATAACTCTTTCCACTCCCGTTGCTATCCACTCTTGATGGTCTGCTAGTTTCTTTAATTCTGCTGATCTATTTGGATCCCATTTTGGGTCTTGGAGAGGGAAATATTCTTTGACATCTAGCCATTGGCTCTTGCAGTGATCCTTTGCCCGAGTCCCTGCTGTCTTTAAGATCAGCTGTTTTTCTGTTTCAGTGAAAGCATCCAGTCATAACTGGATGTCCCCCCAATCTGGGTTGTGTTGTTTGATAACATATCGTAGATATTTGGCAGTAAGTATTGGATTGATGAGATAATTTCTAGCAATCCTTTCCCATGCCTCTAAATCAAGAGTGGAAAATGGTACTTTAATTATTAATTTCCCTCCTTCAGGTCCCACTGCCTCTCACAGAGGGGCCTGCAACACTTTTTGTCTCCTGGTTCTGGATGAAATTGGACTGCCAGGATGGGGATGGGTTTGAGTGGATGTGCCCTCTGAGCCTGAGTCCCCTTCTCTTTTAAGAAAGTCCTCCTCTCTTTTAGGAAAGTCCTCTTCATCCTCATCTTCATCCTCGTCCTCATCCTCCCGTCCCCTAGGAGGAACTTTCAACAAATCTAATGTATCTTGTTCTTGAGCTACAGCATGATAAACCTTGTCTGATCTCATACATCACTGTCCTATACTGCATGCTAAATAACATCGCATAATTTTCCTTCTCTTTGCTTTGTTTTCCTTTTCAAGATCTAACACCAGTGGGTCAGAGGGAGCCCTGAGCCCATAGTCCCTCTGCCATTCTGGGTGATTTCGTAAGGCGAAAAACATACCAGCTTATGAGACCTCAACCCATTTCCCTTCCCGCCTTAAAAACAGCATTAACTGTAATAAGGTGTTATAATCTAAAGTTCCAGCAGGTGGCCACTTTGCTCCATCTATCTAACCTGTATAATGGCCACCACCGCGTGGAATATTGGATTAAGTCCTTTTTATTCTCAGAGCCCCTCCTGCTGGTGACTTCCTTCCAGTGGGCCAAAATACACCCCAAGGGGCTAGCTCGGGGAACTTCTTTGCTCTGGTTAGTTCCCATTATTTCCTTCTTCTTGTCCTATCTCACTTCCACCCAAACTTCTCTTCACAAAGCCTCACAGTCCTTTCCCAATCCTCCTCCCACATGCAACCCCAGATTATGGGTACCAGATGTGCTTTTTCCACACACAAGCTTTAAAATCTGAGGTTCAAGATCAGCTCAATTAGGAAACCTCTGCCTGCCCTTGGGGCATATGCCCTGCCGCTTACTAGAACAATACCAGTGCCTTCCGCAAATGCCACACTGCAATAGTACCCACACAGAGAGCCAGACTCTTGATGTGCCAAAGGCTCCCGAGAATTGCACGCAGAGGCAGGCTATTCCATTTATCCCTTTGGGGGTTTCTAAATCCTCTACGTCTGGTTGTTCCCAGTCCAGACTTACTATATTACCAGCTGAAGTCCAATAAAGCCCCTCTAAATAAACTCGTTCACCTCCTCTGTCGATCCAATGATTCACAAGACTCACAGGATCAAGCCCAAACCACTGTGGCAGAGGAACTCCCTCAGTTTGTCTAGCCACAATTCAAAGTACAAATCACCACATCTGAACACAATACGTGTCCTCACCCACACTTCTCCACTTCTCCCCTGCCACCTCCCCACGGGGCACAATCTGGCCCCACAACCGCCCCGGCCGGCGCCTCTCAGCAGCCTCCCAAGGGCCCACTCAGCTGCCTCAGACGAGGGTAGAACTCTCCCATCTCCCACCGGGGGTTCACTCACTCGCTCCCCCCTTCATATAGCGGAGCCCACCAGGTCCCTCACTCACACAATCGCAAACACACTAGCACACTAGCAATGTCTGGACATCACAAGCACACACTAGCAGTAGGTGGAATAATAGCAATTAGGTCCAGATTCACTCGACTCATCCCCAGAGCCGCTAGTGGTCATTCAATCAAACAGTGAACCCCTCCTTGGTGGCCCTATCAACCAGGGGACCCCTCTGCCGCTGGCCACACTTGGCCGATGGCTGCTGGCAAAACTTCAAACCTTTACTTACATGGCGACGAGGCCGTGCACTCAGACGTCTCTGAGCAGCCCAATTCCTTCCCCCCCCCCCCCCCCCAAAGCCCTTCTAAAGGATACATACCGTTTGATCCACACACAGGCAGGTCATTGACCGTCCCCACAGGAGGCAAGCCAAGGCATGGAGCCCCTCCAAGGAAAGTCCCCTGGGGCGCACCAAGGAGGTCTGCCTCCCCACTCTGCCACTGCGGAGTACAGAGATGATCTCCTGGTTGGCTGTCACCACAAATGATTTGCAGAAAAAAACCTCCACAACTTGTAAAAGTTGTAAAGCCAATATGATTTATTTCAGTGCTGGACGCATGCTTCCTGTGAAAAATGTGTATTTTATGATTGGCTTTTCGAAAATATTAAAATTAATATTGTATGTGTTATGTTAGAAAGTTATGCTGCATTAATTTTTTTAAGTAGTGTGTTAAATATAGTTTTAGTTTATAACATAATGTTAAAATAGAAACTATGCTATGTAAGATTTTTTTTAAAGAGAGGACTCACACGGAGATAGCAGCCACAGGGCACCTAAATCTTTCAGAGAAAGACAATTTATTGCCCCATTATCAGAATAAACTAACTTCTTCCTGCCTTGCTCAGCCAGGAAGATGCCGTTAGGATTAAGAGGAAGAAGTTGACACTGACCAGACAGAATCCTTTGTTTGAATGGAATTTATGCATCATGTATGAATTGTATGAATATGCAACAGGCTATCATTTTATCCTCTGTTAACGGGTGTCCTTTTTCGGGCTTATTTTGCCCAGAAAAAGGTACCCAGACTTCCGTAACTCTTTGTTTTTTATTGTCTCATATTGTCCTAATCCAAATTGTCCAAATTTTTATTACTCTAATTATATTACTATTTTTATAACCATTTTATCACTATTAAACTTTTAAAATCTTAAAACCAAGTGATTGTCGTTTTTCACACTCCCCAAGGACATGCGCACCCCTGAAAATTCCCAAGTCTACTTTACCCCCTAACCTGTTGCATATGTATAAAAGACATGCATATGCATCAAACTGTCTTATCAATTTTATGAACCTGCGCAGTTTTTCAGTCACGTAGTTGTAATGTGGTGTTTATAACCCAGATTCAGTTTTCCTGTCTGCTTCAGTCTCAAGGTCAGTGGGGGGCCTCTTCTTATCTCTCTTCAGCTTGGATGTGTGGTAGCAGGCCCCCAGCCAGGTAATAATTAGCATTGACTCCATGATCCAGAAGGCAAGAAAGGCACTTTACTATTAGAAATCTACAGTTCTTATAGTAACAATGGTGGACCTAAGACCTGATTGGTCTCAAAGTGGAAACCTCTCACACACTATTGGTGGCTATCAATAACACACTCTAGAGAACCATATCTATAAACAATGGGTACAGAAAGAAAGATAATAATTGTTTGAATTCTTTTCCTCTAAGTTTCCCACAGCTTCTACACAGCTTCCCAGGATTTTTCTGGGAAAGTCTGTGCCCACTCTCTGTGGCCAGAGAGATGCTGCCACATGGATGGTTGCATTCCTTTCTAAGTAACCTTAAGTCTCCTTTTTTTCTCTCTGCAGGCCTTTTTGTGAGCACACAAGTTAAAAGACTAAACAAAAAAAAATCTAAAATTGGTTTCTATCCCGAGTTAAATTTCCAACCCCCTGTTTCATATCGCATCTCTCTGATGTCAGAGAGAACTCCTTACCGGACATGTCTGGCCTGGGTTATCTCACCAATTCATGTGAGAGGGAGAATGCCCAGAGCTATTGCACTAGCTGATGGACAGAACAGATAAGCTCTTCTGTGGTAGGGGGGAAGTCCTGCCACAGAGACAAGTGAGAATATATGAGAGGAACAACTCTGCAGACACCAAGGTTGGGGCAGAAGGAACTGGAGGAGGTGCTCCAGCTCCTGGAGCTGAAATCATGGTGAAACAGCTGTCCCCCTGCAGCACATGGAGGTTAATGGGGGTGCAGAGATCCACCTGTATGGGAACTCAACACATCACTCTGGATGTCCAGAGTCACCAAGAGAACCCTTGGTGGGGGG
>NW_024525546.1:45189-64061 GCF_017590135.1 Pyrgilauda ruficollis
TTGGATTGGTTCATGGTGAAGGTACACTTGTCAATAAGGGTGAAAAGTATTGGGAATTAAAGGTAAATATGATACACGTAATTTTCACTATAAAAGACACAACCGTCCTGTGGGCGGGGGAGAGTGCACTTGGCTGTCCTGCTGAACAGACCTCGGCTGGGCAGACAGAAAATATTGTAGATAAGAATTAATAAACAAGATTGAAGACCGAAAAACCTGAGAGTCCAGACTCGTCCTTCAAAGCGCGGCCACCCAGAACCATTTTTCCCATATCGGGGCAGAGACAAATAACAGTGAACCCCGATACACCTGCAGCCCATGGAGGAGACCCATGCCAGAGCAGGCAGATGCCCAAAAGAGAGCTGTGAAGCTGTGGGAAACCTGTGCTGGAGCAGGGTCCTGGCAGGGATCTGCAGACTTGTGGAGAGAGGAGCCCATGCTAAAGCAGGTTTCCTGGTAGAACTTGTGAGCCTGTGGGGGACCCACACTGTAGCACCCTGTTCTTGAAGGACTGCACCCCGTGGAGAAGTGGAGAAGTGACTCATATTGGAGCAGTTCATGAAGAACTGTTGCCCACGGGATGGACTCATGCTGGAGAAGTTCATGCAAGACTGTCCATTAATCATGTGAAAAACGCCAATCACTTGTTTTAAAATTTTGTTTAATAGTAATAAAATGGTTATAAAATAGTAATACAAATTAGAGCAATAAGAATTTGGACAGAGTTAGGACAATAAAGGACAATAAAAAAAGCAAAGAATTATGAACTGTTCAGTGCTTTCCTCTTGAAAGCATGGGTCACTCATGCCCTGCGCCACTGGGGGGGAGAAGGTAGAGCTGGGAAGGAGGGAAGGGAAGGTGTTTTTAAGATTTATTTTACTTCTCATTATCCTGCTGTTGGAAATTATATAACTTTCCTAATTAATTTTTCTAATTAATGGTTTTAATTAACTGTTTCCTTAATTGTTTTAATTAATCATAAGCAGTGTATTAATCATGTGAAAAACGCCAATCACTTGTTTTAAAATTTTGTTTAATAGTAATAAAATGGTTATAAAATAGTAATACAAATTAGAGCAATAAGAATTTGGACAGAGTTAGGACAATAAAGGACAATAAAAAAAGCAAAGAATTATGAACGTTCGGATGCTTTCCTCTTGAAAGCATGGGTCACTCATGAAGGATTAACTCTTAAAAGCAATAGCCTGTTGCATATTCATATATCTCATACAAGATGCAAACATTCCTTTCAAACTAGGGATTTTTCTGTTTATTGTCAACTTCCCCCCCTCATCTTGTAAATCAATTGCCTTGGTCCCCTCGAAGTCTGACTTTTCCCGATAAGGAGGCAATAATTCTTCTCTTGGGATCTTGGTGTCTTGTTGCTGTTATCTCTATGCGAAGAATTTCTTGATTATCTTATCCATTCCTTGAGCTAGTTACAAAAATTATCTTACATCACATAGTTTCTATTTGAATATTATGTTATATCCTAAAACTATATTTACCACACTACTTAAAAGGATTAATACAGCACTACAAAAAAATAATACAACATAACTTTCCAACATTACACATATAGTATTCATTTTAATTTGTTGCATATTCATATATCTCATACAAGATGCAAACATTCCTTTCAAACTAGGGATTTTTCTGTTTATTGTCAACTTCCCCCCCTCATCTTGTAAATCAATTGCCTTGGTCCCCTCGAAGTCTGACTTTTCCCGATAAGGAGGCAATAATTCTTCTCTTGGGATCTTGGTGTCTTGTTGCTGTTATCTCTATGCGAAGAATTTCTTGATTATCTTATCCATTCCTTGAGCTAGTTACAAAAATTATCTTACATCACATAGTTTCTATTTGAATATTATGTTATATCCTAAAACTATATTTACCACACTACTTAAAAGGATTAATACAGCACTACAAAAAAATAATACAACATAACTTTCCAACATTACACATATAGTATTCATTTTAATTTTTGTGAAGAGCCAGTCATATAATATGCATTTTTCACACCTGGAATTTAGAATTTATAGCTCTTCAAGGACATCTTGCAGAAAACAAAAAATAAAGAAGAGACTAAAAAAGGCATTTCAGCATGAGTTCTGTAAACTCCCTATCTAGGAAAAAGGTAGTAAAAAGACTGAAAATGTGAACTAATTAGCATAAGCAATAAATCGATAATCAATAGAAGATAGAAGACTACATAATGAAGAGAATTATGTAATTTAGAACCAATGAACATTAGTTTCTATGTTTGCTAAAAATGTATAAATAAGTGAAAAGTTTTGAAAGTCATGTCCATCTAGGTGGAGCTATCCCAGTGCACCCCAGCACTGGAACAAAGTAATGCCTACTTTCTAATACTTAAAAATAGTGTTAGAGAGTTTGATTTATACCAGCACTTCTGGCAACAATTTTTGGCAACCCAGGTGAGATTCTGCTTCTGAGCCCCCATAAATTCATGGGATTGAGAGGGGGGGTCTAGCATGCACCCAAGGTTTTTCAGGGAGATCCTCAAATCCCCTGATCCAGTGAGTTCATGGCAAGGCCCCAGGGATTTTATTAAGGTATTACTCAGGGTATAGCAAGTATATCTATCCATAAGCAGCAGTGGAAAGTCCCTGCAGAAATTGAGCTCTATAATATAATAGGGTTATAAAAGTGGTGATATAACTGTAAAAAATCAGTGTGATATTTGGGTTATAAAAAGTAATCACTAGTGATTATATAATTGGCTTTTTTTTTCTATTTTAAAACATTAAATACAACTGTTTCTACGAAGCAGAGTGACGTAGAGTCCCCAGGGAGGTGCAAAGGAGAGCTGCTTTATTGCAAAACCCAGGCCTTTGTAAGGAGTTAGCCCACTATCAGTCACATTTCATTTAAGTATAACAAACATAATTCAACCAACCACCATACACCACGATGTGAACACATAATGGTTATATAACTTGCTTTTCTACCTCCAATTCAGCTGTCACTTTCCCATAATCCTCTTCTACTTAGCCAAAGTAGCAGGCCTGAGCCATGATTTTACAAGAGTAACAAGGCCCTTATTTTATAAGGTTTTACCTATATGCAATATCTCCCCCTTTCTTTGTTTTTTTGTACGAAGGGTTCATGTACCCTGATGCCAAAACAGTCTGCACCTGTAAGACCATTCTCTTATTAAGACTGTTACTGACCATCTGCTGGACTCAGGATAAGATACATAGAATACAGATTGCAATCAATAAAAACCCATCAGATACAACCATGCCACTGACAAAGAGACCCACACCATAGGAAAACAAAAAAGATAGTGTTCAATGTTCCCAGGCAGTGGAAGTAAATGGCTACTGTTCCAAAGCGCATATGGCTGGAACTCAGGGGCCATGCTGTTTAGGCAGGAGGAAGTCCATTAGCTAGAAATGCTGACTTTGACATTACTGAGTGTTTTTCTGGAACCATGGAACAGAGAATAACTGAAGAAGGTCAGCAGGAACACAATAATATGATGGTGGGTGCATTGGTACACAAGGCCTCTGTTGGCAGACTTCCTCTGAAAGCCTCCAGACACAGCCATGTTCCTGGCAGTCCTACCCCTGCTCCTGCCTTGGCCACGAGGGCTGGATGGTGATTAGGTAATTTTTCTCCTCACTGGGCCTCATCTCCTCAGAGGCGATCAATGTTTGTCCAGACAAGCAGGTAACCGCCTTAGACCTGTTGACGATGAAACACATGTGTACCTTCTCTCCTAGGTTAGTAAATCAGCTAGGCCTTGCCATTGCACACCCAATTGTGGATCCTTACATAAAACTTTCAGAAATTGGTTCCATGCACGCAAATCTTCAGAGCAGTATCGCTCTGCCAGGGATCAAATTTGATGATCTGCTTTCAAAATTTCTAGTGTAAATATTACATTATCTAAATGTTCTTGCAGAGCTGTATTCCCCCTTCTTTGGTTTTTTTTTGACAACATGTGTGTCTCACTATGAACATGAAGGTAACATAAAAGTAGAGCAATACATGTGGTAAAACAATAAACTGACACCGAGCAAAAATCAGTAAGGTAATACATGTAATCACTAGCACATGAGAGATAGGATGGTGATTTAGAATGATACATCATGAATTCCCTAAATACTGTACCATCACCCAGAGTCTGCAATAGCTGGCAAGCCCTGTTTCACAATGAGGACCTGGAGAACCATTCCTGGGAAAGGTTTCCAAGTTTACCTCGAAAGGGGGTCCAGCTGTTATAAGCCCAAATAAGCAAGTCAAAGTGACCTGATTACATTTTTAGTGCAGAAACATCTGGGTCTGCTGGCATACTTCTAACCAGGTAGGGCCAGGGCTTGGCCAGAGCCAAGGCTTTAACTGGAAAGGTCTCTCTAACATATCCTACAAACAAGCCTCTAGTAATAGCAGTTGGGAAAGTTCCTTAAAATTATACATGTCTTGCAGATAGCTACACAATGGTATGGGAAAGTTTGTAAAGCAGCTGGCTTTGTAATTTATCTTTAGCTAAGTAGTCAATGGTACCATGAACAAACTGCAAACAACCAAAGGAATGTATATGTGTAACCTCAAATAATGTCTTATGGATAATGCCCCTTATAAAAAGTCAGTGAATGCATGCTATGACATTAATAACATATTCAGAATCATTAAAACATCAACAGTAACTGTCCTAAGAAGTTGAGATCATATTTTTCCACACATCTATGCATATATGACAATAAATCAAAATAAAAGCAAGAAAGAAAGCACTAAACAGCTTACAATTAATAACAGCCATAATTTGGAATTGTTACTCATTCTTCTGTGCTACCTATGGAAGATAAAACAGCAAAGATGGTTATGAATAATTATGTTAATTGACCAATGCAGAACATGTGTACCCATAGAATCTTCAATGAAATTAAGGATCTAATAAATCACATCTTCACTTATTTTACATAACTCATTATCTTATATTCTTAAACAGTTGCTTACCAATTCTTCATCATAATTATTTCAGTCAGTTCCATCTTATCTCTATAACAAAAGAACTGTATCTTGTAACTTAAATGATCAGATTTCAACAGAACTTAAACTTAACTTCATTCAAACTTAACATCACTCATCTCTATATTAAAAGAATTCTCTTGTAATTTAAACAAGCATATTTCAAGAGAACCTAAACTTAACCTCATTTAAACTTGACAGAAATTAAACGTAACAGAACTTAAACCTAACATCAGTTAGACTTAACAGAACTGAACCTTAACATCACTTAAACTGTACAGAATTGAAACAGAACTGAAAATTAACATCACTTAAATTTAACAAAACTAAAGTCAGAGTTGAGAGTGTTCCTTTAAAAGTTTCAGATACAACAGAATTTAACTCATCTTGACTCCATGGTTACAAGAAAGATACTGAAAATTTGTCATACAACAGTTAAACATCAATGAACAATATGCAGGCAAACAACTGATTTGTGACTGAAATAGCAGCAGCATGGATTTACTGGAGAGATTATAAGGGTGTGGCAAATACGTTTTGATTTTATATAATTTAAGTTTAAGAATAGCTCATGGTCACTGCAAACAGCATTGAAAATACCCATTCATAGTCAGGACTTTTCTGGTGTAAGAATAACTTTGTCAGGGTATTTTAAAGTGCGGCTTTACTCAGAAAAATGACAACTGTGTATATCTTGGCAAATTGCACTTCAAACCTGCTCAGTTCGTAGATGGTAAAACAGCTTTTCAAGATTGCCTATACAATTGATTTGAGCTTGGACTATTAAAGGTAATGGGATATAAATATTTAAGGCTAAAACATCAAGGACCTAGTTATATAATACTGCCATGAGTTTTGCACATGTAACTCAGGTCAGTGGGCGTGTAAGACTGGCACTTATATATAAACAGCTACAAAGTCATGGCTTCAGATTATTCTTATGGAATGAGCTACTGTTTACTGCACTTGTGGTCCATCAATATACTTACACTGTTTTGATATCAAGTCAAATTTCAATTTATATGTGGCAAGGAAGAATAACTACACTTGAATCACTAAATAGCTGTACCTATTTGAAATGCTGTCACATGTTTCTTCATGAAGAAAGATTCACAATAAAATTACCATATTAAAGCTGTGGGATAAAAAGCAAGCAAACTGGTAAAGCTGGCACAATTCTGTCTGCTTTTGCAATGGAGATTCATCAGCTAATTCTAATTCTCAAATAGCTGCTGCAGATAAAGCTCAGGGTTTGCCTTCAAGTGAGCAAAGGAATGCCTGATTTATGAGTGGCATAGGCCTCCCCTAGCTAATTGCTCCATACAGGTAAATCATGCAATGTTTTGAAATCGGGCTAGAAAGTAAATTGCTGTTCCATTAATATCCACCCAAAATATTTCCAAGGAGGGATGTCCCAAATTTTCTAAGGGGGCACCATATCTTACAAATATGAATCTTCCTGTCCACAAACTAAAACATTATCCACATAGGGATAAATTGTGCTCTGAGGGTACCGACTTGCAAATACTTTTCCTGGTATACAAGTTTCTAATTTTTGTGGTAGCAGCTAACATCATTATAACTGAGCAAAGAATCGGTATTAATTCAGTGTAATCAGAATTTTAAATCAAAATTCCTGAAAAGGAAGTATACATCCCACATGGCAAGTTCTACCAATCATGCAATATATCAGCATTTCTGTTGAAGGATTTAGACCTTGCTATGCTACCGGTATGCAGGAAGACACTACATTCACACAGACAGCCTGGAATCTCTCTAATAAACAGTCCTGTCAAAATCCAAAGCTCATTGAAAATACAAGGTTAGTTTTGACAGAGTTCCAGTAACGATGTCACAAATATCACAAGGATACCCCTCTGCATTCTGGGGTTTGAGCACGCAGCGTCACCTGTTAACTGAATGACAGACTCTCCCATATCAATCTCCGCAATTCTCTGATAATAGAATAGCCTAAGATCTCCATGTTTCAATGCATCCTCTTGGCATTCTGACAGCGATGTGCCGTAGCATCAGCATTCGGTGTAGGCTACTGACACACGGAATAGAGACTCCACAACCAGTGGATTTGTCGTTAGACACATGGGGGGATGGCTCCACTACAAACATGCGAACCAAACAGAGCAGACACTCTGTTTATATACACTTAAGATCATACATATTTACCAAAGTTTCAACATCACCTATACATATTCATGACCTATCCTTGCCTACTCTCACTTCATATGTTAATCAGCCTTTCATTGTTCTTCGATTGCGCACTGTCTTCTGGTGGTCTCGGGCAGGGGTTGCTGGATGAAGTAAGTAGTCATCCCCATGGTGTCCTCTGGATGAACCTTGTCTTTGTGCAGGCTCTCTTGGTGTCTGGTCATCCTTCAAGGCCTCTAGCCACAGTCCAAACTAAAGATCCAGTTTTTATCGCTTTTTAGAGCACTAGTTCCTGCTTTATCAGTCTTAAACTATAGGCAAAATCCTGTTGCTACAAAGCAAAGGATTATCTGTTCTTAACACACTTGATTACATAGCAAACTATTGTCTCATAAGCTTAGTTATAAGTTCCCTATATCACTATGAATCCACCATGAGCCGTGATTTATGGTTCTGGGTTCGGGACGGTAGGCCGAGCCAGGGTAGATATCAAAGGCTAACAACTCTCAGGGTCAGTCGGTATGCCAAGAGCTGGTGGTTCGGCCAGGGGCCCCAGAGGGGGCAGGAGACCCAGAGGGTCCAAGGAGGTGACTGTGCCTGGGGGTCCAGCTGAGGCCGAGGGGGCTGCCACTAACAGAGCAGCTGCAGGGGGGGCAGCTGGTGAGGGAGCCGCTGTGGGGGGAACTGGCAGCCGAGAAGCCACTTGCATGGGAGGCACTCTGCAGAGCAGTCTGTAGAGCAGCAGCAGTGGGGGAGTGGCCTGCTCTGGGGGGTAGCCTCTTGCTCCCAGGGGGAGCTCTGGGGGGGCTTCATTAATGCCCATAACATCGTGCACTAAATTGAGGACTGATCCATTCACTGGATCCATTCCATGGATCCGTTCCCTGGATCCATGCCCAGGATCCATGCCCGGGTTCCTTATCAGTATCTTTTCTAGCACTTCTTGCTGCAGCTGCACACAGGAGTTTTTAACATCAAGGCCTCTCTCATTTAGGAAAGAGTTACAGGGCTCTTTAACTCATAATAAAAGTTGCTCCAATGTGGAGAATGTGCTGTTATATCTTTAAGCTGCACTGACGCTACTGGAACACCTCCCCAGTTCCAGGATATTCACAGCCACTTGGTTCTTCATCCAGCAAACACCACTGACCTAACCTTAAAGACATTTTGCTCTCTGTCGGATTGTGGTTCACAAAGAAAGTCCCCTGTTGTTGTAGCAGTGTCTGAGCTCTGCTTTCTGCTTGCATTCTGAGGGTTGTAAGGGTCTGCCTTGCTGAGTTGCAGTCCATCTCTTCATTGCAATCTGGTATACTGGTGTTCTGGGTCCATGGGGCTTCGTTGTTGGCCACAGTTCTCCTCACTGTAATCTTATCTCTTGTCATTCGGGTGCCAGTTGTACGAGGCAGAGTTATTAGCTGCACCCTATTACATTGGAGGTCCTTGGGCAAGGCAACA
Source organism: Pyrgilauda ruficollis (assembly GCF_017590135.1). NCBI lineage: Eukaryota > Metazoa > Chordata > Aves > Passeriformes > Passeridae > Pyrgilauda > Pyrgilauda ruficollis. Next base: position 53,812 of record NW_024525546.1, read on the forward strand.
ACTTTTAATGTAGGTGCAGGGAACTTTGGGTGGGCTGAGTCTCCAGAGCCCAAGGGAGCATGTCAACAGCCAGAGAAGGTCAGGCCTGGACTCCCTTCCTCAGTCTAGACATCACTGAACTGTCTGGATTTATTCCCATTGTCCCGTTTGAGGGCTATTCCATATTTCTGGTATTTGGCATCCCCAAGGGGTATTAGTGTAATCTGTCAGCTGACTGATATTTTCTGAGGTTATTTCAAGATCTGGTTTTGAAATATTGCAATTCTCAACAGTATTTTTCTTATGTGTCTATCATAAGGAATATTCCTCTACTATCCCTGTCCAATTGGCATGGCTACTGTTTCCTTCCCTATGTGTTCCCACATTTTTCTCAAATTGTGAACTAAGACTCCCCATGGAACTGGATTTTCTTCTGAGGTTGGTATTGATAAGCAAGCTGTCACAGAAACTCTAAGCAAAAAAAAAAAAAAAAATAATATAAGTTCCCCCCACGAGAAATTGAATAGAAAACTTCACAGTGTTAGTTAGTCTTGTTTCCTTCATATTTTCATGTGTAAAAGACTATCCACCAGTTCACAATATGTGATTGCTCTTTTTACCTGTGTATGATGAACCCAGTGCTTGATTCCTTCTACCTTGAGTGCAGTGTAGGTTACTAGGAGGACTTGTTATGGTCTCCTGGATTGGTCCAAAATTCCAGGTTCTGATCCACACCATATCTCCTGGTTGGAAAGTATGTACATCCATAACTGTGAAACATGTGCTGCAATCAAGCAGGCCAAACAAGTAAAGCCTCTGTGGTACATTGGACAGTGGTAAAAATACAAATATGGGGAGGCCTGGCAGATCGATTACATCAGACTCTCACAAACACACCAAGGTAAGCACTACATGTTTACAGTGGTGGAAGCAATCACTGGACATCTGTGCCTCACACCAGTATCCAGAACACCATCTTAGGCCTTGAAAAGACATGGCTTCCCAGAAAGCATCTGGACCACACATTTGCCCTTAAGAGAATCAAGAGTACAAGGGACACTGGGAGTATTAAAGTTATGTCCCTTGTGGAAGGAGTCACCACTGGGACCCAACTATGGGGAAAAGTTAAACACGATGAAACTTGGAAATACCCCAGTATGGGAACTATAGTGGGATGGATTTTAGAATCCTTTTTTACTCCCCAAATATCTACCTTTGGGAACAGACTAGTCATACAAAATGGAAACTTTAGCAAATGCAACTCAATTGGGGTTTACTGAAATAAATGAACAGTTGCAAGCTATGACTAAAATGGCTTTACAAAACAGGTTAGCATTAGACCTATTGCTGTTACATGAACATGGAGTATGTGGTCACTCAAATTTAAACAGTACTTGTTCTGAGCACATCCCAAATGTGACTGCTAAATTGGATGATCAGATGGAGAGGATAAAATTGGTTGCCACATCTAGCAGAGAATTAAGAGTGGGATTAGAAAGTAACTGGTTGAATAGAATATTTAAAGGACTTGGATTTTCTCTGACTGGTTGGATATTGTATTCACGGGGTGCCCCAATGAAGGAAGGAATGATGAATCTGACTCCATGTTCTCAGAAGGCTAATTTATTACTTTATAATACTATATTATATTAAAGAATACAGAACTATACTAAAGAATACAGAAAGGATACTTACTGAATGCTAAAAAGATAATGAAAACTCTTTCTGGAGTCTCAACACAGCTTGGCACTGATTGGCCAATGAGACAAAACAACTCATACCAGAATCCAATGAAACAATCACCTGTGGGTAAACAATCTCCAAACACATTCCACATGAGCAAATGAAAAGCAAATGAGATAAGAATTGTTTTCCTTTTCCTCTGAGGTTTCTCAGCTTCCCAGAAGAAAAATCCTGGGCAAAGGGATTTTTTCAGAGAATGTGAATGCCACAGTTGGATGGCCTCATTTCTACAAAGTATAATTGTGATCATAGTAATAATTGTGATTATGATCCTTGCTTTAAGGTGCATAAAAACCATGATTAATAATGCAACACGAGGAACTTCTATGATGTTAGTAAAAAAGAAAAGTGAGGCTTATGAAGGCTTGGAGGAAAGACAAGCTTCACAAGCCTCAAAGGGGGGGGAATGTTGCCAGGTGAAAAATGGTTTGCGCCTGGTAGGTTAAATACAATGCTTGTTCTTGAAAAACCACTGGCCTATGGAACAGCACATAGCTTATTCTGTAGGAAGAAGAACTGGAAAGCAACCAGCCCAGTTGTGCCAACTTTTATTAGTTCACTAAGTGGTCAGGTATGACTTTGAGGTCACCAACCACTAGGGACCAGCAAAGAGACCTCCCAGGACAGAAGAATGCATGTGTAAAGGGGAGGGGAAATATGTTAATGAATTTGGGGAAATGATTATCATATATATGTATTGGAGTGTACCAATATTACTGACGGGACTGCCTTGGTCTGTCTGGCCTCAGCTGCTGACCAAATAGCGGCACCTGTGGTCCTTCCTCCCCAGAGATGCTATTCAGTACCTGTGCTTGCAGCTGAGCACGTGGAGACAAGTCCGGGCATGCCTCAAGCTCCAGTGCTTGCGGGCTTGAGCTTGCTGTTGAGGGGGTCAGTCTTCAGGCATTCCTGAGCTAGTGGTTCCTTTAAGGCGAGGTGAAGAAAGGAGTGGGTCCTGACAGAGAGTTTTTAATCCAGAGTTTTTATTTTGGTGGCACAGCCTCTGAATCTTGCAACAACTCCAACAACCTCTCCAACAGAACCCCCACCACATGGTCTGCTTGCCCTTTTACCTCGGAAGAGGGGCAGGGGAGGGGACCTAGGGAGCACCAACCAGGTATGAGGGGAGGGGGTCTCAGGTGAGAAGGACACCTGGGTAGGCCAATGGCCCCCCAGGGGGTGGAGAGCATCCTTTGAACCTGCCAATTGCTCGACACTCTCCTTGGAATTTCTGTTTTGATAGACAGTGCCCAGCAGGGGTCAAGGGTGGGGAAAAGAAGAGTGATTGACAACCCACCTGGGGAAGGAAATTTCAGGGAGAAACCAGGGGAAACTGAGGCAAATCATGACATCACACCGCAACATATATATTTATTCTGGGAAAATCAATGAATATGTATGTAAAATATAGCATATAAACAGGAGCTTTTTCTGTACTCAACATGCATGATATTTCAGAGGAGATATCCTGTGGATGTGACAGCCTGGTCAGAGAGTGAGAAAACTAGATAAGTTTTCCCAGAATCGGCTTATGAGACTTTAGGGAGTTGAAGATAAACAATGATAGCTTATTATTATAAGCAACCTGCAGGTGTTGTTTTCCTACTCTCTATTTTCTTGTTTTTCTCAAAGATTGTTTATAAGAAAGGCATTTTATTAATTAACCAATCAAGTGAAATGTATTGATTAATTGACCAATCAGGTCTATCTGTATCAGAACAATGTATAAAAGAGGATCCAAAGTAAAAATGTGCTGTGCAAACCAGCCCTCTGGTGAGTCTGTGTTGCTCCTTACTCAATAGTGACAATATCCCCCCGTGCATCCACCTGAATAAAGAATACCTGCTTCTTAATGCTATGCTGGTGTTAAAGAGTCTTTATTTTTACCAATTTTTGGTAACAACTCTAGGAAGGGCAGGTTTAAGCAGCACTGCTGATTACCAAGGAAGGTCTCATGTTCTGTGCAGGCCTGACCTTCTCTGGCTGTTGACATGCTCCCTTGGGCTCTGGAGACTCAGCCCACCCAAAGTTCCCTGCACCTACATTAAAAGTTGTTGCCTTGCCCAAGGACCTCCAATGTAATAGGGTGCAGCTAATAACTGAACTGAAAGGAGATATTAATGAACTTTCTTCCTGCAAACAAAGAGGAAGATAAGAAGGTGCAGGTAATACACTCCCCAGGGTGTACCAGTAATAACTGGTAACATTACTGATTGACTGATCATGTGTTTTAGGGCACCATAGGGCAGTGGATGAGGTTCTGTGATTGGCTAATGTTTTCGTATCCCCATGGATTTTGACGCTTTCTTTTATTCATATGGACTCTTCTACACTGAGTGGGTCATGGCTATAATGACTGTTTCTGGGTCCTGGTGAGGCAGCTGGGGGGGGGGGGGGGGGGATCAGAACAAACTGGAGACAGATGTAGGAATGTGCCCCCTGTTGATGGAGTGACCAAATTATACTTTGTCTCCTAAAAAAGGAAAAAAGCCCAGGAGTTTCTCTCCTCAATTTGGTAAAAAGACAGCTCATTGGACCTTTGGGACTTCACCTGAAACCTAGGGCTACCTAATTGGACAGAGGCCAAAAGGTCTTGCCTAAATAATTCACTAGAAAAATAAGAGAACAAAGAAAATAATCGCTTTTGTGGAGTGTTTTAGCAGGAGCAAGAACCTCTTTCCCCTGGCTTGGTTTTTCTCTGTAACAGCCTTGTTATTTGCCTTTTATTAAAACTTTTCTGTTTCCAACACTACCTCAGAAGCCATCCTGCTAATTTTATGCCATTCGAGGTAGCTGGGCTATCTCCAGTGTGATAGGTTCTCTGAGAGCTCATAGGGCGTGGCTCGAGGAGAAAACCCATCAGACAGAGTTGTTTGGATTGAAAACAGCAGCTATTTTTTGGCCCTTTTCATGCTCTGGAAATTCTTCCACCTGGATATAAAGAGAAGGGGGTTAGGGGACTGCAGGTAAGGTAGACAGGTGGCAGCTAGTGGTAGCTGTGAGAAGCAGCTGGTTGTGCTGTGCAGGGCAGCGGTGGTGGTGGGGTGTGGTGCTGTGTGTGCATGCGCCTGAATTGTGGACGTGTGCCTGGTTGCAAGTTGGTAAATGTGCAGGGGATGGGGATGTCGGCAGGTGGTTTATTGTTAATTTGGCTATTTAACTGATGGTAGGGGGAATGGGACATATGTCTTTTGTGCATGATCTGGGAGGTAACACAGAGGTGGATCAGGTGGAGAATGTGGTGGTATCTTGCTCTCTGTTATCTTCCCCATGCATTTCCTTGGGTTGCTATGAAGTCCTTGTTTTCCTTGCAGTCTTCTGTAGCACTTTGTGCCTTCAATTTGGAGTGTGTGGTGGTAGTTCAGCTGGGCTTGAATGAACCTTCCACCTGAGCAGTTGAATAGGATGGGAATGATGGTCTTGCAGTTTTTCATATGCATGTGTGTGTCTCTGGGGAAAAAGGTGAAAAGACAAGTCACAGGGGAAAAGCTTACCTTTAGCAAAGGTTTATATTTAGAAAACTTGTAGATCGTGACTTACAGGGGTGTCCTGGTTTGGAATGGGAAGAAATTCAGGAAAGTGATGCAAAGCTTTTTGTGTAAATGATAGTCTGTAGAACTACTGAGAAGCTGGATGCGCCTCTGTGAAACACACATGTTAAAGACCAAAAACTCTGAGAACTCTCTCTTTCCTTTTGTTAGGAAAATTAATCCACAAACACCAGAGGTTTATGTCCAAAAAAGAGAGAGAGGAGTCCTTTTTGGCTTTATTCAAATAAAGGGAGAGGCCATGGGGCATTCCCCTGGGATCTCTCAAATTTTTGGAGGATGCAGCCTCCTTTTTACCCTAATTTCTCGGCCGCATTTCCCTTCTCTCTTTCCCCATTGGCTGAGGTACAGACTTCCCGATATGCCTGATACCGAAGATTTCCCTGTAATGTGTTATGAATAAAAAGTTACCTATTTTTGTTTAAGATTACAGAGCTAAAACCGGTTGGACCAATTGCTGTCAAATTAGCTTCATTGTTAAAGAGTTCTTATCTAATTGCCCGTCAATGGTTGGTGATTTAGCCATTGTCCTCCCAGGGCTTGCCCTGGAGCTACACCTGGACAGGCAGCCCAGGTAAAAGCAAATATCTTTTTCCATTCATCAATCAGAGAATCCTTCCCATTGTTTCTTTTATCTCTCAGTGCTAGTTTTATCTACCAGCACACCCACAGCTTGTTTGTAAAGACAAATCTGCTATTCCTCTCACTTTCCGGTCGATGGGGAGGTGGCGGGCCCCGGACCATGGGGGTGGGCCCTGGACCCGTCTCAGCCAGGCCGGGCCTGGAGGTCCTGCTGCAGGCCGGGCCCCTTCCCCCCTCCCCGGGCCGCCCGCCGTCTCCCCCATCGGCTTCGGTCTGGCCGGGCCGGGCCCCAGCAGCTGCCGGGCAGGAAGGAGCACGGCTGAGACTAAAGACCTCTGCAGCCCGTACAGGAAACCAAAGACCAACCATGAGGCCGATCCTGACACAGCCCAGCTGCAGCTCCCCGCCACAAATTACAGGCAGGTCAGGTAGGCCTCAGGCATGATGTCAACCCTTTCAGTGCCTCAATCCTCCCTCGGGTGAGAGAAAAGAACAAGATGCAAGCATGTAGAGGAACAACATGAAGACATCGAAGTCAGAGAGGAAGAAGTTAAGTCTCAGATAGGAGGGAGGAGGAGAGGCCTTGTTTTTAGAGCTGAAAGACTCTTTTTCCTTATAACGCATGTAACTATGAAGAGATTAAAGTGTTCAAATTGATATCAAGCAAAAGCCTCCATGCTAAGATAAGCAGATGTTGAAATAACTGTGATCCCATGAGCAGTTTGAACAGAGAAAGAGAGGAGTAGCCCTGTGCTTCCAGGAGAAGAAGATCTCTGTTCCCAGAGATGAAGATGATTTTAGAAATAGATAATGAGAACTTTTGCCTTTGAACAGATCATCTTTAAAACAATACCCCATAAGTCAAAATAACCCATCGACAAGCTAGGGAAGGCTTGTAAACATAAGAAAGATTTCATGATAGCAAGGTTCCCCAGGCAACTACTTCTCGTGACAAAATTGAGAACCACGAGAAAACTATTTTTTCCTCTTGTAGTGAAGTTGCCATAACCTTAACAAGAGAGACTTCTCTCACTCAGAGAACTGAAGAAAGACTATTTTAGAGGTAGTAAACAGACTGGAAATCTTGTGTATGGTTTCTTTACATTGTCAGTGGGAAAGAAAAGGTTGTGGCGGGAGGAGAAGTGTTCTGAAAGGTTTATTTTGATTCCTGGGCAAGCATCAGGCGGACAATGGCTAAATCACCAACCATTGACGGGCAATTAGATAAGAACTCTTTAACAATGAAGCTAATTTGGCAGCAATTGGTCTACCGGTTTTAGCTCTGTAATCTTAAACAAAAATAGGTAACTTTTTATTCATAACACTTACTACCTTTTTTTTCTCCTTCTAGTTACTTTTAATAAAATTTTCTTTATACCCTCTTAACGTTTTGAGCCTGCTTTGCCTTTCTCCTAATCCTATCTCACAGCAGGAAGTGAGTGTATTGGTGTGTTAGCTGAAGAAATCTCAAAAGTAGAGAAATCTTAAATTAGCGAACCAAAACCACTACAAGAAATTGGTGTTTCCGCCCGGTTTCACACTGAAACCGCCACAAGGGGGAATGCGAATTATGAACACACATTTCATAGGCCGGTTTTTGGACATCAGCAACACCTGAATGGTTGTCAGTCTCAGACAAGTTTTGTCAGTCTCTTCACAGCATTCTGGATCTAGACCTGTGGCAAGCAACAAACTTCACTAGCTAATGGGTCATGTTGGCAGATGGGTGTCTCTGCCTTGTAGGAAGGAATTGCCCACTACAGCACTCACTGTATTCTCTGGGTGGTTGCCAAACTAGTATGGCTTTGTGAGTGGTGTAACATGCTCTAACCTAGCAATATATGTACTGAAAAACACCTGGGTGTTATACAGTGAGAAGGTCTAGTGATTTCATTTTGACAACACTGAATGAATGAGAGGCTTGCAACACTGAAATATCTCCATTCAGCCAATGCAGCTGAAGTCATGGTAATTAAGTAGAAATACTACTTTAGATAATGGTGAATGTGATTTGTTGAAAAGTAACAGGTTATCACATAATTCCTAGAAAGCAGTAGATATTTTATATTTTTGATTGCATACTTATGTTGTTGTTCAGACTTCATCTTGCTAGATTCAAAGTTTGGGGGGGTTTGGTGGTGGTTTGGGTTTTTTTATTGCTGTATATGATTATCATGTTCAAACTATCTTTCAAATCTAAACCCAAGAGAGAGTGAAGTATTCAATGCCATTTAGCAATTAAACAAAAGAGGAAAAAAACCCAAACAGCCTGAGAACCAAAACAAACTAATAAACTGAAACTGGTATTTCACCTTGTGAGAAACAACTGCTCACTTTGAAAATTTAAAAAGGTTTATTAAACCTTGACAAAAATACAACAAAAGGACTACATAAGGAAAAATTCGCAGCGCTGGGAACTACCCTCGTGAACACCACATGGCTGGTTCATCTTCAGGATGGATGCTCAGTCTTTTATACCCCTGGGGGTTGCATCAGCCAACCCTGACCCCTCCCAAAGTCTGTCAGTCAGCTCTTCTTTGCCATTTATCGGTGGAGACTGCTTTCTTGTAACTTGATTGGAGATCAGGTGTTGCCATGCCACACCCCCTAAGCAACAAGCTTTTCTATTCCCAACTGCCCCAGGTAAGGGGCACATGTGCACGCCTTCTTTTTTACCTGTCCTAGACAACCCCAGTTGTCTGATGGCAACAATACAGAGGGGGGGAAAGGGAACTATGGGGAGAACAGAGGTCATCTAAACTACAATAACATAACTATACATCACTAAAGCTTTTCTTAATATTCACACAATAGTCATCCCTTAATTGCGAGAGCTAATCATCTCATTATCCATCTATAACAATCTCTGCTTCAGAACTTGCTGAAAAGTCTTACTCTGAGCAATTAATGCTTATACAACTGCAAAAATCCCAAGCTGTATACTTCTTTGCTTGGCAAGTGATGATAGTTGTATAAAATGTAGTGCTGAATATATGATATAATGCTATTTAGTAATTATACAAAGATGAAATGTAGATGTGTCTTGGGGGGATGTTATGATGATAATATTTTCCCTGATCATCTGTTATATGCCCAAAATATGGTTGCTGCACCTGGACTGTGTTGTCTGCAGACGGACAGACAGCAGGACAGAGCTCTCCTTTGCTTTTTAGTTAGTTTTTAGCTAGCTGAGGCAGAGAAATTCCCTGGACTGTAGATTTTCTTTTTCTTAGAACTGTTTAAACCTGCTGTTGACTGAAAACCCAGAAGAGCACTGGCAGCTTGCACCTGTGGCCCAGCAGGCCTGGCCTGGGCCACAGCATTTCCAGCGCCGGAAGGAGCTGGATAGGAGACTGAGTGAACCAAGCTACAGCCCATGAAGGGGGCTTTCTAAGTTTCTCATCTCTTAGGAGTGGCTAGAGGTTTTATTGTTTAATACTGTCCATTTTTTGTGCTGGTCAATGCTTTGCCTGTTTAATAAACAGGGTTTTTTTCCACTTTTTATCCAAGGAAATCTTTTCCCAAACCACATGGGGGAGGAGCAGCTTGAATTTGCTTTCTGGAGGAACCCCTTTGGATTTTTTCTCTCAAATTTGCCCTAAACCAGGACATGCACCTTTAAGGTGGGACCCGGGGTGGGGGGAGTTGAAGCCTTGGGGCTCTTCTGCAGGCTGTTTGCTTTTTCAAAGCCTCACTCCCCAGGTGTTTGTCATGCGGTGTGGACTGCGAGTTCTTCTCCTTAGCTTGGCTTTTTTTTAGCTTAGGCAGGAAGGGGTTTTTTTGGTTTGGTTTTTTTTTTCTGGTGTACATTTCTTTGTTTGTTTGTTTTTCCTGTTCCTTGTCCTTGGAGACTGTGATAGCAATCCTTTGGAGGCTTTTTTTTTTCAAAGTGAATTGGACAGTTTGGTTTTGATCCAAGATCAGAGACAACAATCTACAGGAGAATTGGCCAGGACCGGCAGGAAGGCAAGAGGCCACTTCCTTTCGGCCCCAGACCTTGGAAAAGCTGAGCCGGGGAGAGAAAAGGACACCAAATCCTCTTGCTTCATCTGCTGTGAAGAGGGGACCAACACCAGCGATTTACCAGGTTCCCATCTCTTCTGCCCGAGCTGCAGTGTGAGTCTTTTGTTTTGGACTTTTTGTTTTCCTTGAGACAGGAGACAGTGCCTTTTTTTCCCCCACCACATTGCTTGCCATTGTGGGTTTTTTTCTTTCCCTGGCATTTTGGAGTTTTTGTTTTTTACTCTGGTAAAATCATGGCTCAGGCTTGCTACTTTGGCTAAGTAGAAGAGGACAATGGGAAAGTGACTCAGCTGAATTGAAGGTAGAAAAACAAGTTATATAACCATTATGTGTTCACATTGTGGTGTATTGTTGGGGTCCGCTGTTATGTGTCTC
>NW_024525547.1:0-1366 GCF_017590135.1 Pyrgilauda ruficollis
GAAATTTCCCAGTGTTTTAGCTCAATCCCTGCTAGAAAAGGCATGCTCTGCCCATTTCATTTAATCCAACAGCTAGCTTTCCACGGCAACAGTCTGCCTGCATAAGCTGCTTTTGAGTGCTTCCCAGCTGCAAAATGAGTTTTACAGTAGCTGACAGCAACTGTGCTGCAATGCAGCTCTAACCTCCTGAACCAACTGAGCCCCAGGCCAATTTGCAAAACACTGCCTGCCAGGAACCAGAGGCAGCTCCAGAAGCAGCCAGGGGACATGTACAGTTTGGATTCTCCACTGACAGTGACAGAAGCTCCTCCACCACAATAGTGAAGGGACAGATAAATACCCCTGACACCACACAAGGCTGCTTCTGCTGCCAATGCTCATGAGAAGCTCTAACAGAGCACAGGAGCATCTTGCTCTAGATATACAAAAACAGCAGCTTTAAAGTTAGGCCTTATACATACATCCTGATTGAGCTGAGAAAAGTAAAATTAGACAGGATTCTGTTCCTTGTTCCAAGGTTCTTTTTTCTTGAAACTTCTTACTAAATGGCAAACAATAATGCAAGCCATGGGTCTGTTTCTTATTAAATAATATTACAGATTTTCCAGGTAACATCAGTGGCTTTTAAAATGCATTTTAATCGCCTGGAATCTGATTAGAAATATTTAGAAAACTTACTTGAAAGTGGGTTCTGTCTGGGACCAGCCAAAGAGAGAGTGTGTGTTGTAGTGGTCTCCAAGGTAAGTCTTGGAGTCAGGACACAGTGTCTTTTCCGCCAGGGAACGATCAGAGATGCCTGAGAATGATACAAACCACTGTAAAATCATATACATCACAATTCAAGTCACTTCAAATTTCTACACATTTAGGGGTGAAAACAACCAAAACATTTGGGAAGAGGAAAAGTTGAAGTGCTGGACCTGCACTGATTTGAGGTTAGTACATAGCCACAAATACTTGTTTGCAGACAGGCACATGTCCTTGGAGAGGGGAGAGGACTGAGTAAACACTGATAATTAATTTCAAGTTCTATGTCCAATAATTCAAAATATCTGTAGAGGTGTCATATAGTCAGTAAGTAATAGAAAGAAAACTTCTGCTTTGCTGAATTAAGAATATATTATTTTACACAAAAACAAATTTTAGTTAACAGTAAAAATATTGCACATATGCTGCCTGGTCTTTGATCCCATATCAAAGAGATGTTGGCAAAGCCCATTTGGTGGAAAAAAATTTTCCACCCTCTTCAGGTAACCACCATGAAAGTGCCTCATGAAGTTCGGCAGGAATTGGACAGGTCAATTTGTTTATACAAATGTATAAACAAATGTCTATACATTTGTTGGGAGTTAGGTTTCTTTCCTTT
>NW_024525548.1:0-1366 GCF_017590135.1 Pyrgilauda ruficollis
GCAAGGGCCCAGCAGAAGAATTGCAAACACAGCCTTCTTTTTATTTTTATTATAGTAAGAGGGGTGAAACCTCCATTTACCTGATTTCTTTTTAATCACAAACACAGGAGTGTTCCATGGACTTGTTGACGGCTCAATATATCCTTGATTTAATTGTTCTTGAACAACCAACTTAAGGGCATTTGGTTTTTCTTTTTCAAGGGGCTACTGATCAACCCACACAGGTCATTCAGTGAGCCACTTTAAGGCAAATGTAGGATGCTTTATGCCCTTCGGCACAGTGGCCCCTGTTAAAAATCCATTCTCAGTCAAACCCCCCATGTTGATAAGACATCCCTTCTCCATAGGGTGAGTGGCACAGCAGTAACACAGGGATGGATCATGGCAGTCTGTCCTTCTGGATTTTTAATTAACACAGGCTTACTACTCAAGTAATTTTGTGTGGTACCTCCAAGGCCGGCAACAACAGATGCTACAGGCATGATGGGCCATGACTGAGGCCATGTGTTAGCAGATATGATAGTAACATCTGCTCCAGTATCTATCATCCCACTAACCTTGATGTGGGACAGATTTGCCTGAGGCATTGTAAGAGTACAAACTATGTTTGGTCTTTGATCAGATACGACCTGAGTCCAGTATACTTGAGGTTCTCCTGTCAATCTGAAGCCTTGGTTTCCTCACAGCTTTGAGTCTGTTTGAGGAACACAAGACTTAAAAGGTACAAGTTGAGCAATATGACTTTTAGCTGGAATGGTTACAGGAGGAGTAGGTGTTGATACCATAGCACATATTTTCCCAGTATAGTCTGCATCTATAACTCCCAACATTAGAACATGTTTGGCCCACCGCCCGAACCAAACAAGCTCCATTCATCTTGTTACCTCAGCTTCCCCATGAGCTGATGATGAAGCTGGAGTAACCAAGGCTGGTCAGATAATTTTTGCAGGTACCCCATCGGGGACTGGAGCCTGTGGAAACACAAGCATATCTTCGCCCCCAGGTTATCAACAGAAAGGGTCCTTCCCATTTTCTAGTGTCAAGATTCTTAATAAGTCTAAGTGAGCTTGTGATTCACAAAAATGTCGTTGGACAGGAGTTAGGTCATGTTGAATGCAATTGAAAAATTTAAGAACATTTAAGGCTTTCCTAGTGGGTATATACCATCCCCGCACTCCCTCTTTTTTGTTTTAACAACTATAACATCAACATATTTTGACCTATTAAATTCAGGAGAGTGTTTAACACAACATGAACTTTTCTTACTATGAAGAGTAAAACAATACATCTAATAAAACAACAAGCACTACTGAGCAAAAATCAGCAAGGTAATATTTACAACTGCCTAAATGCTTTACCATCACCC
>NW_024525549.1:0-1365 GCF_017590135.1 Pyrgilauda ruficollis
AGCCAATGGGATACCAGTGAGGAGGGGGCAAGGGGGGGGGGGAAACCAGGGAGAGTCCACCACACTGACACTTGCGGGGGGAAAGGGGAAGACCATGTGGTGGTGGTAGGATACAAATCATGTGAACAGTGCAAATTACCAAACACCCAGTGCAACAACTAAATAATTATTTAGTGCAATACAACACCTCCCCCTTTTCTGTTAAAAAAAAATTAAAGTAAAAGCGTTGGCCTATTTCTGATACAAATCATGTGAACAGTGCAAATTACCAAACACCCAGTGCAAACAACTAAATAACTCGTGCAATACAATAGAGAAGAGCCTGCACCAGGGGCTGCTGCACCGGGCTGGAGGGCCCTGCACCGCCCCGTGTCACTGTGCCAGAGTGGGCGGCAGCCGCTCCAAGCTGCTGCATGGGGCCGGAGTGCTTCCATGTTGAATGAGTGCCTTAGGGCCCAGCCACCAAGCCATGTGGCCTCCGGGACCACCCCCACTTGTGCCAGAGATGACCATGTCCCTCGTTGCCATGGAAACGCCTGGACTACCTCTGCCCAGAGCTAATTGGCCAGGCTGCGAAGCCACACCTACAGTCCCGCCTCTGTTGGCTACACTCACCTGCTGCTGCAGCACGGGGGTGGGCCCTGATGAGCCATCACTACGGGTGCCCGGATGCCAAGCCTACATCACACCCGGAAGTCCACCGAAACCAGGAAGTCCTAACACAACGATGTCGAGCCCTAGTCCCGACCCTGTTCCTGCCACTGCCACAGCTTCAACGCATCTGCAGCCAAAGCTCCAACAGCCCCAAGAAATCACAACCCTGATGGACACACGAGACACCCACGGAGAGAACCCAAGTCTCCACCCTGCTACCAGCTCCAGAGACGAAGCACTCGCAGTGGTGCCGGCATCAGCTCTAGCCCCATCGCTGTTCAGGTCAGATGCCATCCCTACTCGCGACTTGGTTATCTTCTGGATTGAGGTAAAACAAAAGGCGAATGAAAGTGGGAATATTGAGGGAGCTGAACTGATTTCTGTGCCCATGTCTTTGCCAGCATCAAAGAATTGACAGTGGGGGGAGGGGGGGGGAACAATTGTACCATTGTACCATTCCCACTTGTACGAGGTAATGGATCAACACCTGACATGTATGTTCCTTTTAACTGGCAAATCCTTTCAGAGCTATGCCAACTGGCTGCTAAACATGGGCTGGGGTCACCTGCTGTTGCAAATATGCTTCGATTTATAACTGCTACTGAATTAACCCCCTATAACATGAAGCAAATTGCAAAATTACTCTGTACTCCAGTGCAATATATATTTGAATCAGCCTGGAGGTCTATCCCAGTAGGTTCCAGCCGGGCT
>NW_024525550.1:0-1365 GCF_017590135.1 Pyrgilauda ruficollis
ATTTCTGCCCCTGGCTGCCAAGCAGCTTAATGTGAAAGGTGAATTTATATAATTATTTTGCCCCCTGTAGATTCAGAGATTCGGAGTGAGAGAATTTAGGGTGCAGAGGAAGTGCTCCATGTGTCTCTCTGTACCTCTGGGAATTACTCCTCCTTCGTGCCTGTAATCATCCACTGAGTTTAGAATTTACTGTACCTGTCTGGTGTTGTTCATCAATAACTAAGTATTTGAGAATTCTTGCCTCAGGTATGGGATATTGAGACAGAACTGGAATAGTGTTGAATGATGAGCCATCCATAATTTTTTACTTTTAGTTAAATCATTAATGTTTATTACCTGCACTGCTATTTCTAAAAATCACTCATATTCCACACATGTCAGTGTGATACTAGAACAAATATTTGGAAATTAGATAAACTTTGTGTTAGTGAAATGCCATAAGGTCAAAAGAGATTTGGAGAACAAAACATTTCCATTCATGTCAGGGATCGTCCAAAACAAAGTTCTGTTATTTTCATATTAAGTTCTTTCAATCTCCCAGAAAATCTTCCTTCTTTCTGCCCTGTACTGCAAGATACTAAATTTACACTAAAACCAGAGTTTAGTTTTAATTTGCTGAATTTCTCATTTTATCTCAGTAAAATCCTCATAGAGCTAGAGAAAGGCCAAGTTGTTTGTACTTTTGTGTTATGAAAATGTAGCAGGGGAAATGATCCATAAAATGTTCACTTTGCAAAGACTTCACTGGATTTTTGGATGCAGCTTATGTTACATGCAAATAGTTCTGGTGGAAGGTTTACAAAGTTATATATAGTGTGGGAAGAAAAATTACTTATTGTCATTGAAAAATGCCCAACAGATAAAGCACGAGGAGGGTGCCACCAAGCAGGCACAAATATTTCCCACTTGCAGGGTAACAGGGAGGACTAATCTGATTCCAGCCAAATTTACAAGCATTGCCTCACTCTTTTCTAAACTGGGGCTGTTGGCAGCTGTTAAATCAATTGTAAGCATTACAGCTCTTAAGTTACATTATTCATCAAGAATAACAAGCCTGCTTGCTGCTTGCCTCTTCCAAATGCTTGCTACCCACAGGTTTAACCCAGTCTTCACTGCAGCCAAGAGAAGACGTGGAAAAAGAGCAAAATGTTCTTTGAGAGTGAATCCTAATCTAGAGGGAAAGTTTTCCTTGTTGGGGAACAGATAGAAAGTGCAAATTTGTGTCCCGGTTCACAGCAGCTCAGAATTCCTGTCCCAAGGGGCACAGAGCAGCAGGGAATATGCTGATGGGGCTGGGGGAAGCTCCCTGGCTCCTGCACTGCTGGCCATGCCTTGCCCAGACAGGGCTATTCAGGATTTATTTAT
>NW_024525551.1:0-1365 GCF_017590135.1 Pyrgilauda ruficollis
AAGGAAGAAGAGGGGGACATTTGGAGTCACCCCTGAGTGTGCTGGAACCCTGCTCCCCTGGGGATGGCTGGACACCTGCCCAGCCACGGGAAGCAGGGAATGAGCTCCTTGTTGGCTTTGTGTGTACACCTTTTGCTTTCCCCAATAAATGCCTTCATGCTGCCTCAGAAGCTGCCACTGCTCCCATTGTGACTCTCTCCCCCACCCCACTGGTGGCTGAGTGAGCATCTGTGTGGGCCTTGATTGTTCTGTGGGGTTGAACTGTGACAAGAAGCCATGAAACACTGGGAGGGCAGACAGACATCCTCTTTGTTAAGCACACAAGGTAAACCCACGTTTCTGAAGCAGGAAACCTCCCTTAAGTCATTTAGCTGCTTTGCAGTGATGATCACACAGATATGCAGCTACACACACTGCATGCAAAAAGAAATTCAATAGTGCTTGCTACAGAGAGAGGGGTGCTGGAACAGCTTAGGGTTTTTGAGTCTGTGCATATATAAATAAAAGATTAACTCAAACTTTAAACAAGAGATTAAAAGGACATTCTGCACCATTAGCATAGCGCTCACAAATCTGTAATGGGATAAAACAGATTATAATTACTTTATGTTCATAGTTTTAAATGAAAGAAGGGGTTTGATGCCACATAACAAAAAGCAAGATTATGAAGTTTTGAGGCAAGAGGAAAAGAAACAAACCCCTACCAAATGGCCATAAGCAGACACAGCATACCATTAAACTTGGATAACAGAAATGCTGCATCTGATGAGGATGAGAACATTCCCCCAAACCTCTGAGAGCGCATGGAATCGGCACACACGGCCCCGGGGCACAGCCTGAAGCCCCCAGTGACCCCCAGCTGCGTGCAGGAGGCTGGCAGCAGCCATCCCAGCAACTCTGGCAGCCCCAGGAAGGTTTCCCGTGGATCCCTGCCACTGCTCCTCCACAACAATGCTGGCATTGAGCAGCCGGGCTGGGAACACAGCCTGCCTGTCTGGGCAGCCTGCTGGGGAACACTGGGGCTCTCACACTGCCTCACAGCCCACCTCGGCCAGATGCAGCCCCCAGCTCCAGCCAGAACTGCACCCACAACATCTGCACACTGCAGCCCTCCAGGGCACCTCTGCCTTTCATTTCCTGGGTTCACTGTGTTTTATGGCAATTAGACATTTTTAATTTGGTTTTAAATGTTTAGCATTCACCCATTTGTTACCCTGAAACTTATTCTGCAATTCAGCAGAGGAGATGTTAATGAAAATGAGTAAAGACAGGGATATGCATGCACACAAATTCTACAGGTTATGGATTTTTGTAGTCTCATAGAATCACAGAATGTCCTGAGAGGGAAGGACCCCCAGGATCACC
>NW_024525552.1:0-1365 GCF_017590135.1 Pyrgilauda ruficollis
CCCAAAATTCCCCAAATTCTCTTTCAAGATCCCAAAATTCCCTTTAGAAACCACAAAACTCCCAAAATTCTCTTTCAAAATTCCCAAAATCACCAAAATTCCATTTATAGATCCCAAAATTCCCTTTAGAAACGACAAAACTCCCAAAATTCTCTTTCAAAATTCCCAAAATCACGAAAATTCCATTTATAGATCCCAAAATTCCCTTTAGAAACGACAAAACTCCCAAAATTCTCTTTCAAAATTCCCAAAATCACGAAAATTCCATTTATAGATCCCAAAATTCCCTTTAGAAACGACAAAACTCCCAAAATTCTCTTTCAAAATTCCCAAAATCACCAAAATTCCATTTATAGACCCCAAAATTCCCTTTAAAGATCCCAAAATTTCTTTTAAAGACCCAAAATTCCCAAAAATTTCCCCTCAGAGACCCAAAAATCCTCTCTGGAGACCCCAAAATTCCCAAAATTCCTTTTAAAGATCCCAAAATCCCCTTTAGGGACCCCAAAATCCCAAAATTTCCTTTAAAGATCCCAAAATTCCCTTCAGGGATCCCAAAATTCCCCAAAATTCTCGAGTTTTGACCCAAAATCCCAAAATTTCCCACCCTTGGGACCCCAAAATTCCCAAGTCTGGATCCAAAATCCCCTCTGGGAACCCCAAAATTCCCCAAAATTCCCTTTAAGGACCCCAAAATCCCCATTTGGACCCAAAATTCCCCAAAAATATCCCAAGAGAAATCCCAAAATTGCCCAAAATTCCCTTTTGGGACCCCAAAATTCCCCAAAAATTCCCTCTGGGAACCCCAAAATTGCCCAAAAATCCCTTTTGGGACCCCAAAATTCCCCATTTGGACCCAAAATTCCCCCAAAATTCCCATTTTGGGACTCAAAATTCCCCAAAATTCCCCCGAGAAATCCCAAAATTCCCTAAAATCCCCAAAATTCCCCCAAGAAACGCCAAAATTCCCATTTTGGGACTCAAAATTCCCCAAAATTCCCCCGAGAAATCCCAAAATTCCCTAAAATCCCCAAAATTCCCCCAAGAAACGCCAAAATTCCCATTTTGGGACTCAAAATTCCCCAAAATTCCCCCGAGAAATCCCAAAATTCCCTAAAATCCCCAAAATTCCCCCAAGAAACGCCAAAATTCCCATTTTGGGACTCAAAATTCCCAAAAATTCCCCCCAAGAACCCCGAAAAATTCCCAAAAATTCCCTTTTGGGACCCCAAAATTCCCCCAAAATTCCCACTTCAGGACTCAAAATTCCCCAAAATTCCCCTCTGGGAACCCCAAAATTCCCCAAAATTCCCCTTTGGAGACCCCAAAACTCCCAGGTTTGGACCCAAAATTCCCCAAATTGCC
>NW_024525553.1:0-1365 GCF_017590135.1 Pyrgilauda ruficollis
CTTTTTTTTTTTTTTCCTTCTCCTTGTTCTTTCTCCCACCAATTGTTCCTTGTGTTTTGGCTGTGTTTATGCAATCAAGGCCTCACTCTTAACCACGACCCAACTCCAGCTCCACTGAACATTTGGGCTCTGTGTTACTTGCTGGTGGGCAGGGGAGCAGAGGGTTGGGTTTCAAACTGGCAGAAATCCCACGCAGAGCTTTGGGACTCTCCTCTCCCCTCATTAAATTGAATTAAAATGTGTTTCTTGTGATCCCTTTTTTGTCAGAAGCCCTACTGTTGCTGCAGCAGTATCACTAAGGATGGCTTTTATACCATGATAAATTAATTAACATTT
The DNA here is from genome assembly GCF_017590135.1 of Pyrgilauda ruficollis. Lineage (NCBI taxonomy): Eukaryota > Metazoa > Chordata > Aves > Passeriformes > Passeridae > Pyrgilauda > Pyrgilauda ruficollis. Next base: position 337 of record NW_024525553.1, read on the forward strand.
ATAACTGATATAAAGTTATACTGGCAGACTGTTTAGTTACCTTAGAGAACATCACTAAAGCACAACACTCCACAGTAAAGCTCAGCTTTTAGGGGGACATTTCCAAGCTTGCTTAAATTCTTAAAGCAGGATGCAGTTGCCCAGAAGCCAGAGCAACACAGAAGAAGCTTTGCAGGGAAGAGCCTTGCTCCCTTAGCAGGGGAGCTGGGCTAAAGCATCTCCAGAGACCCCTTCCAGCCCTGTGGCATCCTGGAGTCTCCTTTTCCATGAGGACTGAGTCCTAGAGCTCCAGAGCAGATCCCCACTGCTCTCTCCCAGGCTGCTGAGCCAGAGCCTGCTCCCTAAGGATCCTTCTCCTCTCCTTCACCCGCTGAGAGAGGGAAAAGGGTTCTGCTGGATGTGGAGCTTGGCAAGGAATGATCACTGTCCCTGGTTTGCTCAGCAGCTCAGCAATGAGCACCCAGCTGGCAGAGCCACTCTGAGTCCACATCACAGGCACTGGCAGCCTGAGGAAGCTCCAGGAGGAGCTGCAAAATGCTCACATTCAGCAGAATCCTCCTTTTACAGCCCTTCCCCTGCCTGCTGCTGTCCCAGCGTGGCCCTGCCCATCTGTGCAGGACAACATCCCTCTGAAGTGCCAGATCTGCACTAGCAGAGGTGCAGCCAACACAGCATAAGCCTCTGGGGAAACTCCCAGATTCCTCCTGATCTAGTGGCAAATCAGGACACAGACTGATAAAAGATCCTCTGTCCTGGGAGGGCACCCTCCCATGAGGCAGAGTTATACAAAATAATTGACCAAAATGATCTGAGTGAAGTCACTGAGAGACCAAACACTTCACCAATAAAATTTGAAAAAATACTTGTGACTCCAAAATTTAACTCACTGGCTTTACTTCTTTGCCTTAAAAATCTCTTACCAATGAAAATGTTTACTCACTGCTCCTTTCCTCCTCGTCTGCCCATGACCATTGGCAAGACAAACTTTGATTCCTTTACTCCTAAAAATTTGGATTAGTTTCTTTTGGG
>NW_024525554.1:0-1364 GCF_017590135.1 Pyrgilauda ruficollis
AGGTGTAAAAAACCCCATAGCAAAACATGGAATTGGCTATTAGAGTATCTCTTATATTCAAAGTTATTTTTCCTCATAAGTTCTGTGCTATCTTTTGCAAAGTACAAGTATTTTTAAAACACCTATATTGCCATTAAAATGTAACTGATAAAGTATATGACAGCAGTGCTCCAGACATTGTCTGACTTGACACTCCGTCCCCACTGTGCTATTGTCCTGTAACTGTTTTGGAGATGGGGATAAAGATGATATATGGGCCAAAAGCAAATGAATTCTTAGCCATTTGCTTATCTCTTCATTTCTAACTGTGAGTGTTAATGTTTTATTTTCTTAATAGATGTGATTATTTGTGCTGTCTACTCTTGTACAGCTGAGTTCAACCTATCCTGCATTTTATATAAGCTTCTAAATTATTATAGATTTTTCTGACTTTAGATCAGTAGCGACCTGAAGTGCTTTGTATTTGGCTGAAATGAAATTTCATGCCTCTTATGATCATCTGAATTGAAAAATGTGTGCTCAGATAGTGACCAGAATGCCACAGAAACAATATAATAAAATTTAACAAAACAGATAATTTTCTTATTTTGTCTGTCATTTGATTTTAAGGGATTCTCTTTTTCCTTATAAAGGTTTGTCTGGATCAACTTCCAGGTTGCACCAGTCATCTACCATTTCATCGTTTGCAACACTTCGAAGGGATAGGTCCAAGGTAAGTTTTACATAAACTTCTGAAGGCAAATATCTGAACTGCTTGAAATAGTTAAGCCCAGAGTACATTTTGTGTAGCAGGAAGTGGGATTGCAGTAGCCTGGGAGAGGAGCAAGAGCTGTGATCTGATGAAGTCTCCGACTCTTCACTTTCTTAAATGAACTGGAAAACAGACAAACAACTTACTGCATTTCAAATAGATTTATAAAACAAGATTTAGAACCAAAAATCAGCACTACTAATAGGAAATACAGAGTTGAGAGAATATATACAAAGAAATGCAAAGTTAATAGAAGAAAATTTAGTAATGAGATAGGAGAAGGAGTTCATTTTTTTTGGTATGCTTCTTATAAAGTATTAATTACAACATGTGTTTTGTGTGCCTTGTGACTTCTCCAGGAGAGACCAAAGAGTGCCTTGGAACGTTTATACTCTGGAGACCACCAAAGAGGCAAGATGAGTGCAGAGGAGCAGCTAGAAAGAATGAAGAGACATCAGAAGGCGTTAGTGCGGGAACGCAAGAGGACTCTTAGCCAAGGAGAAAGGCAGCCTGTTTCATCTCGCTCTTTCATCAGGCCCGTGTCTGCAGACGTAGGCTCAGTATGTTAGATATGCCTTAAAAGGACTAAACTAAAAATATCTTTGGATTTCTT
>NW_024525555.1:0-1364 GCF_017590135.1 Pyrgilauda ruficollis
GCACAGACAGTGACTTTCACCAGCTGTCTTTTCCTGTTCTGTATTTTACTACTAAAATTTAAAATAAATCTTTTATCTTTCTTTCTTCCATTTTTTCTTCTGATTCAATGAAGGGTGAACAAAGTTATACCTAGTCAGTTTTCCCTCTCTTGTGCAGGTTTTGGTTATCAGTCTGAGTTAGAGGCAAGAGTGGCTGAAGCTGCCAGAAGACAGTACAACAAGCTGAAAATGCAGACGAAAGCTGAAATCAGACAAACGATCGATCGTTTATTAGTTGGAGACTTCATTGTAAGTTTTTGCCCCCAGAATGTTTATGTGGACTTTTACCCTTTTGGTTTAGGACTTGAAGCTCTAAAGAGTGAGGTTTGTTGTTGTTTGTGTGATGTTCTTTGTGAGCAGGAGGGGAGTTTTCCAGGACGTGTTTTAGATGCCTTTTGCTGTCAGTCAATCCAGGCTTGAGGTGCAGGGCATGTTTTCACCTGCTGAAAATGTTTTTTTATTGACTACAGTGGGAGTCTGTGGTTTAACACAGTACCAAACCTGAGTGTGGCTGCAGTTTGTGACAGTCAGCTCATCAGGAGAAAAAGTGACTCATAGATGTTTCATATGGCTTTTTTTTGTTTGATTTATTGTGGGCTATTATGTCTTTCTTCTTAACTTTCAGGAAAACAGCAAAAGCTGGACTGTGTGCCTTGATATCTCTGCCCCTCAGGTGATCTTTCCCGATGATTTCAAGTTTGTGGATCCTGTGTTAGTTGTTGTAGATCTGGGAAGAATATTGCTCACAAATTCTCAAGGTATGATCTAGAATTATTGCAGCTTTCCTTTTCTTTCTATCTTCTTTCAGAAAATCAGAGCTTAAAAGAAAGGGTAAAAAAGTACAGGGAAGTTTTGGGGATGTTCCTGCTTTGTAAAGTAGAAAAAAATCCTTTTCTTAAGATAATAAAATGAAAGTTAATATTAGGCAGTAAAGCCAGTTGGACAAAACCTCATGATAAAAATACTGTAATTAAGAAGCTCTTACCTTTCATTTTGTTTTGAGGATCAGAAGAATTGTGTGGGCAGAGTAATGGGTTCTTTTTTTGACAACTTGGTCAAAAGTAAATCTTGCAGTAAGTGGGTTAAAAATGAGACAATTGTGTATTTTAATAGCTTCTGTACTACGTTGTGACTGACACCTCTGTGAATGTAGAAGTATAGTAGGTTTCTTGTTGAGGAAAAATGAAGTTACAGTGGAAGGAGGCAAGGACAGTACCAGATATGTTTTGTGTTAAAAAAAATAGAACTTCAGACAGGATGATCATAGGAAACATCTGAGAAGGGAGAAGAGTACTTTTGTTTATTTGTTTGTTTACTGTTTTTTT
>NW_024525556.1:0-1367 GCF_017590135.1 Pyrgilauda ruficollis
AGGTCAGCCTGCACAAGGCACCAATCCGGCCTTCCACAGTTGATCCCGGGATGTCACGAGGTCACTGCAAGGATGAGGTCCTGCACCAACTTTTTCCAAGCAGTGACTCACAGCAGAGGACAGTGAAAGACAGAAAAATATTTTGGGTGACCTCAGGCTTGGGTCAGCCCCTCCTCAAAATTACTGGAAAATTTTATATGAGGGAAAAGGTCCCTGGACTTCTTCTGACCCCTGAAATTGGAACCGCGTGGTGAAAAGGATTCTTGACCTTCTTAGGCAATAAATCAGACTTAGGCAGGGACTCCCACATCTCTCATTGTTTTAAATGTAGAATCATGGAATATCTGCAGCTGGAAGGGACCCACAAGGATCATGGAAGTCCCACTCCTGGCCCATTTGGACTTTATTTGGTTCCACTGTAATTTAGCACGTGGATACTCTCACATTCCTTCATCCATAACCTTCCAAAGAGCTCTGAGTGCTGCCTGCATCCCAGAGAGGCCAGGAGTGCCACTGGAGCTGGGGACACCTCACACCTCTCCTTTCCTCATCCAATCCAAGAGCTTTCCCTTAAATCTTGGAATCCCTTCCTCCCCACACAACCTGCAGTGGAGGTGCCATGCAAGGCACAGAAGAGTGGAGAATCCCATTATTTTCTGGCCCCTCATCCAGCATGGATGTGATGATATCCATGAGTCAGGAAGAAGTGTGATTAGGGCTTTATATCATTCCTGGTTTTCCAATCTGCACGAAACCCGTCCCGCAGGGCTCATGAACCGCAGGTGTAGGTGTGAACACAAACTCTGGCTGCAGTTCCTGTAATTCCCAAAGTTCCTGATTCAGTTTCCTTCGTGTTGATTTTGATGAAGAGGCTGAAAATCTGGAATTCCTTGGCTTTGCTCACACTCCATGTCAGAACAAAGCAGGTGTTCCCTGAAATTCTAGCTTTGCCTTGGAAATGGGAATCCTGGTTCTTACCCTGTGCTGCAACCCCCAATTTCCTCAGCATCCAACTGTTCCTTTTCTTCTATTTTGCACCTTCCAGTTTTGGGACACCAGTTCTGATTTCATGAAAAACATGGCATGGAGGAGAAGAAAATGAGAGGAAGAATGGTAATCCTTGGGTTCCTCTTATCCCACCTGGACAGTTGTGAGCAAGACACAAAAACTTTTTGTTTTGGGGAATGGGTGGAATCAAGAGAGGAAGAAGACGGACAGGAGAAAGATGGGAAAGTAAAAGAGTGGAAAACTAAGAGCTACAGCTGCAAGAGGTTTGTGATGGAGATAATTCTAAAAATAATGATTTCTTTTAGATTCATAATCTGAATCTATTTGATTTAGCCCAAGGTGTATCCATTGAGGCCTTC
>NW_024525557.1:0-42048 GCF_017590135.1 Pyrgilauda ruficollis
TGAGCCTCCACTGAGACTATTCTGGCCTCGCAGTCCACCGGGCACAGCCCGGCTGGAACCTACCAGGATAATCTTTAATTTTTAACTCTTAGCTATTTAGTTTTACTCTAATTCTAGATCTCGGTTCCCATCTTCTCGTGGTATTTCATGGTATATCCTATAAACTGTCTCATTATTTTTCACTTGTTTTTCAAATTTTGCTAAAGCCTCAGCTGCCAAGCTACTCGATTCTTCCTCTTCCAACTTCATTATTTTAGATACTTGATTTTGTTTACTCGGAGCTCCCTCTGGATCTATGGGCATCGCAGCAATCTGCATACCTTGTACTACCTAATGAATTAGCCTAATGAAACAAGGAATCAGACAAGGCAAAAATATGATCCCAGCCACTAAGCATGATATGAAAAACACCAATTTCTTCCACCATGCCCCATTGAATAAATTATCCCACCAAGATGCTTAGAGGATAGAATTCTATTTTTGTACTGGTACATGTGCTACTCTCTTAATTTTGGCTGCGAGGCCCCTAATGGTTTCCCCGTAGTCATCAATTTTGATACAACTTTCTGATTCATTAAATTTACCACAGACACCCCCCCTCTTCTGCCAGGAGATCGTCTAAGGCTATCTGGTTCTGATAAACAAAAGCCCGCATCTGAGAGTGCTGTTTTGACAGTAATTCCAAAGTGTCTGCTGTGTGGTTTGAAACTATCTCTACCACAGCCTATAATCTGATTAACCTGTTCAGTAAGTAAATTGGAGTTCTATAACCCCAACTCCCATCTTGGGCCCATGTTGCCGGCCCATAATATTCTATGATTCTTTCTGCTGGCCATTCTTCCACCCCCCATTTCTGACTCCCACCCATGGTAGGGAATTTCTTTCTTAACTCTCTTTTATTTCTATTAAGGGTCTCGTATAAGGGTGCCCCCAATGAGCTGCTTTCTGATCTGGGTAGAGTAAAGAACACTGACCTGATTACTCTTAAAGTGCATGAGCCCTTCCATTTTTAAGGTAACTGGCTGTAAGCTTTTCTTCCACATATCCAATACATACCGTCAGGAGCTTTCCATTTTATTTTTGTATTTCCTGGGTCATTCCAATACCCTCTCAATTCTACCAGGGACTGGTAAGGGTTAACTCCAGAGCCTTTATTCCAGCAAAGTTCAATTCTGTCACTCCATTCACAGTTTGTTCCTTTTTCCTGACTCCAATACCCGGCAGGAGGTTCTGGTTGCCAGATCCTGCTTTTATCATTTGAGTTCACCACTAGGGTGGATATACATGGAGTATACCCCACAACTTCGGTGTACTCCTTTCCCTCTCAGCTGATACAAAAAGTTCCAGTCACTCACTGTTCCAGTACCCAACCCTCAGGTCTCTGTATTGTTTTTGAGATTTTAGTGTTCTCCCACTTTAAGAGCTGCTCTGAGGTTAAACTCTCACCTTTCCATGGCCATTTCTTGGTTGACTTGAGCCCCCCACAAATCAAACAATTAGTAGGGCCTAATTCCGTAGCAATCTCCTGCATTAAATCTATAAACAAATTTCGGTCCGAGGCAGGTAAACCCCAATCATTATACTGCTTTTCCAACTGATCATACTGCTCGCTTAAGGTTTTTAATCTCTTTTGCTCTATTCTCCTTTTTCTCATTTCTGATTCCTGTCTTTTTAGTTCCTGAGCTACCTGCCTCATTTATATTTTCTGGATCCACCCCTTCTTTGTTCTTTGAAAAACAGAAAACCTTCTCATATTGTAAGCACATCCTATTGTCATTTTCACCCAAAAGATCCAAAATAACAGACTCATTGTTGTGTGTGATTTTGCTCTCATCCTTTAGATTTTTGCCTACCCAATAGGTTTTTCCTCCTATCGCACACATCCCCAACTTATTATTGTCATAGCATAGCTTATTTACTTGGAAATACGCGACAAATACTGACTCCATCTTTCCTCCAATCCACACAGTTCAATTACATTGGTTACAGGTAGGAATAGGTATTTTCCCCACATCCCTTTTGTTTAATTTGTGAGTGAGAGTGTCTGACTGCCCATCTTTAAAGATCGCTTTTTCCAAGTAACAAGTTGTTTTTCCTTTTCTCACAAATCCTGTACCAAGTGCCATTTATCATGTAGTACCTGCTTTTCTTATGCTTTCTGCAGTCTTCCAGGGCTGGATATGTGGATGTTTCGGCTCTTTCCTGCCTCCCTGAGGCAACTTGCAAGCACTGTCTGCACTTAGGATTCAGCCCCCTCATGCCAGGCAGATCCTCCACGTGCATGCCAGTCACGTAGCACACGGGTAGACTCAAGCTCATCAGGATTCCCCATATTTGTATCCCTCTGCCATAACCTGCGCCCCCTGGGGTGCCACCAGCGGCGAGATGTCCCATCTTCTTGGCAGCAGGAATAGTCTTCCGGGTTCCCATGTCTGAACCGAGCTTCATACCTCCTTTTATATGCACCCCACCTGTATATCTTGACCGTGTCAGTCCAGCAAGGTACTTTGATAGATTTTTGGCACTCGATGGCTAGAACTTGGGCTTTTGAATTTAGTTTCCTTCCGGTCCCGTTTAGATACCAGTGATACCACTCCTCTGAATCCAATTCAATTGCACCCACCCTAGTAGTGATCGATAAAAGACAGCTAGTCAGTCTCTGCTCAAGTTCAAAACACTTTGTGCATAATCCCCTTGGCCTGTATCCATTTGGACAATGAGTAACCCCCACCTCGTTACAATATGCACACTTAAAATGTACAAAAGGATAACATTCACAGCCGGTCACAACACAACTTACCTTGCTCCCCTCGGTCATTTACTTGGCCAACGCAGTTTTATTCTGAGGTCCCCGGAGGAAGAGGTAATCCTCCACTCGGGAGTCTCTTCCCTGTGTTTGACCTTCTTGACTCGGGATGCGTGCGTCCAACCCTTTTCTGCTATTCTAATTTCTGTATCTGTTGTTAAGAGGATGAGAAATGGACCTTCCCAGTGAGGAGAGAGAGGGACTTCTTTCCATGATTTTACTAGTACTTTGTGCCCTGGTTGTATTTTATGTATGGCAAAACCCAAAGGGGTATTTTGCATTATTATTCCCTGCTTTCTTAACTTTTGGAGGTTTTTACTTATTGTGATGAGGTAGGGCTGTATTTGCCCATCCTCCATCCTTGGGTGCCTCACGGGCATACCATGTTCATAAGGCATTCCATATATTAGCTCAAAGGGTGACAGCCCCATTTCAGAGTGAGGCATAGTTCTAATATTTAACAAAGCCAATGGAAGACACTTTAACCAAGACATTTTAGTTTCCAACATCAATTTGGATAACTGAGCTTTTAATGTTTGATTCATTCTTTCAACTTGTCCTGAGCTCTGGGGATGCCACAGAGTGTGATATTCCCATCGGATTCCCAGGGCTTCTGCCAATTTTTTGGTAATTTTTTAAGTGAAGTGTGTCCCCTGATCCGAATCTATGAATTTTACCAATCCATAACAAGGTATAATTTCTTCGAGCAAATATTTTGATACTGTCTGGGCTGTAGCCCTAGAGCTTGGAAATGCCTCCACCTAATGGGTCAATTGATCTACTATTACCAACAAGAACTTATACTTTCCTACCTTAGGAAGTTCAGTAAAGTCCACCTGGATTCTTTCGAAGGGTCGGTAAGCTATGGGACGGCTCCCCAGAGCCACTTGCCGCACCCTTGTTTTGTTGATCTTTTGGCAAACTATGCACCCCTGTACCTCCTGTTTTGCTAGTTCATAAATCCCCTTACACACAAAGAATCTTAGAAATTGAGACCCCCAGTGCATCTGCTGATGTAGTCTCCTAAGAATCTTTCTGGTGTAGTCCTTAGAAAGCAATTCCCTCCTATCCGGCAGTCTCCACTTACCTCCTTCTAGCTTTCCTCCCATTCTCTCGTATCCTTCGATCTCCTTTGGGGAAGCATACGGAGGATATTCTCAGGTTTCACCCTCCTCAATTTCGGGGGTACTTACTCTTAGTAAAACTGCACTTTTGGCTTCTTTGTCTGCTACATTATTCCCTCTAGTCCGAAACTGCATTCCTGTTTGGTGCCCTTTTATGTGGACAATTGAAATCACCTCAGGCTCCCTGATGGCTTCTAAGATTTGCTGGATAATTTTGCCATGTACCAACCCTTGTCCTCGGGTGTTAATCAACCCCCTCTCCTCCCAAATTTTCCCAAAGGTGTGCACTATTCCAAATGCGTATTTTGAGTCCGTGAAAATTTTCCCCTTTTTCCCTTTTAACCTCTGCAGGGCCCTTAAAACCGCATAGAGTTCACACGCTTGTGCTGACCAGCTGGCATTCAGAGGTCCTGATTCTATTACTTCCCCAGTCTTCCCGTCCACAATGGCATATCCCGATTTTCTTTTTTCTTTAACAACTCTAGCTGACCCATTAACAAACCATTTCTCTCCCTCCTCCAGTTCTTCCTCTTCTAAGTCCAGTCTAATTTTTGTTTGCAATTCCACTATCTTGGCCCAATCGTGGACTGGTACCCCTGAGCATTCCCCGAACAGAAATTGGGCAGGATTTTGAGCAGCAGTGGTTCTCAGTTCTAAATCGGGAGAGTGTATTAATGTGGCTTCATATTTCAGAAGCCTGGCGTCTGTGAGCTATTTGTCAGCTTTTTGTTGCAAAACACTCCTCACATTATGTGGGGTAAATACTGTTAGTGAAGCCCCAAAAGTCACCCTTTTAGCTTCCTCAACTAACAGAGCCACAGCTACAACTGCTTGCAAGCAAGTGGGCCGACCCCAACTTACCGGATCTAAAAGCTTGGATACATATCCAACTGGTTTCCTGTCCCCTGCCCAGTCCTGCGTCAGGACTCCGTGGGCAGTATGGCCGCTAACATCCACAAATAATTGAAATGTCCTCCTGATGTTGGAGAGACTGAACATGGGAGCTGTCATGAGCACTTCTTTTAACTGCTTGAATCCCTTTTCATCTTGCTCTGTCCATTTTAGTCTATCTGTGGTAAGTTTCTCATAGAGAAATTTTACCTATTCGCTGTATCCCTCAATCCACTGTCTGCAGTACCCCAAAAGTCCCAGCAATTGTCTGACCTCCCTCTTCGTTTGCGGGGAGGGCAGAGCGATTATTCCTGCTATTCTTTCGGGATCCAACTTCTTTTTCCCTTTTGACAACCAGTGCCCCAGGTACCTTACCTCTGGCTCTGTGAACTGCAGTTTAGATTTTGACACCTTCACTCCATTTTCCCCTAAGAAGTTCAGCAATGCTATTGTACAATCCCTTACCGTCTTTTCCTCAGGACCTGCCACCAGCAAGTCGCCTACATATTGCAACAACTTAGTTCCCTCAGTCGGCACAAACTGACTTAGCAGTTGCTCGAGTGCCCGTCCGAATAAGTTTGGAGAATCAACAAATCCCTGAGGCAAAGAAGTCCATCTGAGCTGTTGTTTTCTATTTATCTCTGGGTCCTCCCACTGAAATGCAAAGAAATCCCAACTTTCTTTTTCTAATGGGCAAGTCCAAAAAGCATCTTTCAGATCTATCACACTATACCATGAGTCCTCAGGAGAAATGTTGTTTAGCAAGGTATATGGATTAGGTACAGTGGGAAATAACATCTTTGTCCTGCTGTTTACAGCTCTCAGATCCTGAACCAACTTGTAGCTGCCGTCCAGCTTCTTTACTGCCAGGATAGGAGTATTATGTCTAGACATGCATGGTTATAAAGACCCTTTTCTTGTTAATTCCTCTATTACTGGTTTCAGCCCTTTCTTACCTTCCAAAGGGATAGGATATTGCCTGACCCTGATGGGGTCTTCTGGTCTATTTTGATGCAAATTGGTTCCATTTCTAACTTTCCCGCTTCCCCCCTTGTATACCACACTTTTGGATCTATCTTATCCTCATCTTCAGCTGTTAACTTATATAAACTTACCATAAGTTGGGATTCTTGGGTGATTAAGCTTATCCCTAAAGTTACCATTAGATCTCTCTCCAGCAAATTATAATCTGCCTCTTCTACCAGCAGTATATTCCCCAAGCAAATTCTATTTTCAAATTCTATTTCAACATTTTTAATTACCGGTACTTTAAAAGGCTCCCCCTTTGCCCCAATTACCATCATAGAATCATTGCTTGTTGTGCATTCGAATGGTAGCTGCTGAACGGTGCTTGGTTCAGCTCCTGAATCTACGAGAAAAATCAATTCTTGTTTCTGGGGTCTAATTTTCAATTTTATCAAGGGCTCTTTAGGTGTTACCGACCCCAAATTAAAAAGCCCTTGACACTTCTAATTTTCTTGAAAAATCTTTTCATCCTTCAACCTTTTTCTACATTCCCTTTTAAAGTGACCTTTTTGCTTGCAATAAAAGTACTCTGGGATATTCTTTTGGGTATTGGGGTACCTTTTCTGGGGAGGGTTTGACTTCCTCGGGGGTTGGTGTGTCTGCGGGGGGTTCTCTGATTCCTTAGTCTGTTCTTGTTTCTGAGCTTCCCGAACCACCGCCACCAAAACCTTTGCTTGTGCCTTTTGTCGTTTATCATCCCTTCTCATATAAACCTGTTGCACCTCCTGAAGTAAGTCCTGCAATGGTTTTTCCTGACAGCTCTCTATTTTTTCTAATTTCTTCCGGATGTCCTCCCACGATTTGGCAACAGACTGTGTCTTTAACAAAATCACCCGGATTGGGGAGTCAGGGTCCGTTCCAGAGTACATCTGGAGGCTTTTCCTTAACCTTTCAAGCCATTCAGTGGGAGTCTCATCCTTCTTTTTGCATTCTCCTAATGCCTTGCTGATATTCTGCCCCTTTGGTACAGCCCCCTGTACCTCCTGAATCACCATATTCCGTAGTTCTATCATTTTCGCCCTCGCCTCCTTGTAGCAGGCCCAGGGCCTGCAAGGCCTCCTTGGAGGTCAGAAGCCTGAGCTAGGAAATGCCAAGTCATGATGGCTAGGCCTCAGAAGCTCCCCTCTTCCGCCTTTCGGACCCTGCTTACCTCTCTGTAAGCCTATAGGTCACTTTCCACTGACCCTTACTATTGGACAATTTCCAAAACCCCTGTAGGGTATATAAACCCCTAATTCTGCCTGGTTTGGCAGAAGAGCTGTCTCTGAGAACCTTCGTGGAAGATCCTAATAAAGAATCCTGCGGAACCTTATACAGCTTCTCCTCTCTCTCCCTGCACCTGCTGCTGCAGCACAAGCAAGCTAAAGAGCTGAAATCACAAAGAGCTGATAATCACGGAGAGCTGAAATCACTATAGCTTGCTTGGCTGCCTGCAGCTGGGAACTGCTTGGGAGTTCGGCTGCTCTGCTGAGCCTCCAATGAGTTATTCTGGCCACAGCAGCCCACCGGGCATAGCCCGTCTGGAAACTGCTGCGATACCTCCTCTGTCTGAGCATTCCACGATGGTCTCTGGTCCGGCCATTTCTGGTCACCCTGCCCCCCTTGGGGATTTCTGCGCTCCCAGTCCTTTATTGCTGCTTGCCTGATCAAATCCCGTTCTTCTGTGTTAAACAATGTCCTTAGAATAGCCTGTATGTCGTCATATGAATATATACTATTTCCCAAAAATTCATCCAGCGTCTTCGCCACCCCCAGAGGGTTGTCCATAAGCTTCCCCATTTCCTTTTTGAAAGCCCTTACGTCTCCAGTGTTTATCAGGATGTTTACATATCCGATAATGCCAGGGGCCGTGGGTACTTCCCAAAGTGGAAAAAGGTTCTGTTTGTCCCCCCCATCTTCACTATCATCTGTGTTTACCTTCTTTGTCTTACCCCTTGTTCTGCTTGCCGGAGGAGAGCTGGTTTCTCTGGCGGGGATGACTTGCTGTTTGTTTCCTACTGGTGGTGGTGTTGGCTGTGTGTGACTTTGTGTGAATTGTCATTGTGAGGCTTGTCCTGTTAAGGACGAGCCCTCTGGAAGTTGTACTGAAGGTGAGGATGCCTGAGCTTGCTTGGGTTGTTGTTGAGGATCTGTGGGTGGGGGTAAAGGAGCCGATGCCTGTCCTAGCTCAGGTAGGGGATATGGGGGTGGGAGGTTATCTAAAGGTTTCCATGTTTCTGTCTGAATCGTGCTCCCCTTATAGGTTTTGACAGGGTATAACCCTGTGCTTGCCTGCTCCCACAACCTATCATAGCCTCTTTCCTCACTATTAGGTGAATATACATCATACACATAATCGTGTAGGGCCTGACAAACCCTTTTTTCAAAAGTACCAAACTGTTGAGAGTTTTTTGCAGGACAATGGACATGTACAAGATATGCACAATCCAGCCTTCATCGAAACTGAGTAAGGTCACCATGCCCTTGAAGGACACAAAAGAAGAAGAAAACGCTCAAAAGCAGACAGTTCAGGATGCAAAGGCAGACAAGAAAACCGCAGCAAGATGCCTGAAGAAGGAAGATTAACTAAAATTAACTGATATAATAAAATGCATGTGTAAGAAGGATTTAACCAATCATGTATTAGCTTGAGGCGTGAACAATAGAAAACAGTATAAGTATAGCTTGCTTTTTGTAATAAATTGGCTTCACTTGATCATATTGATCATGGCAAGATGTCCCGTTAATGATCCTCCACAATACCAAACATCGGCCAGACCACGTGTCTCCTGATCTCCTTCCCTCTCCACATCTACACGCAAAAATGTATCATTCTCTCCTTTGATCTACTTTGTCTCTCGGGGCATTCTTCCCATCACTCTAGCATCCACTCCAACAGACTATTCCTCGGGATTTCTACTTTGGGTGATTTCTTACCTTGTTCTTTCTCGTGCTTATCCTGGTCTTTCCTCAGATTTTTGCTTTTTCTTTGTCCCATTTTTCTCATATCACTCATGATACCCTCCTTACCTTGATCTTTCTCCAAGCTCCAAACCAGGATGCCAAGGGTTTACCTGTATTAAATCTTAATTCTACATGTTTAACCAGCCTACTGACCTTACAGTGAATCATTCTGTGGGTTTTCGGCTGGTAAGACGCTCTCTGTTAACTTTTTCCTCCCTGGACTTACTCAAGTCCTGGATCCAAAAAGGTTTACCAATTCCCAGACTCCGGAGAACATACCCTTCCCTTTTTTGGACCCTCCTGTGATTGATCCACTGAACTCTCCCCGAGTTACAGGCTTGACACATGAGATGAGTTCGTTCGCTTCCCCCGTGCCAGACCCCTTCCCTCGCAGGATAGGGGAACTGCGGTCTTGGGGTCCACACTCGCTTTGTGATACTATCACGTCTCACATACGCCCTCAATCACACCTCACTCAACCACACGATACTTACGATTCTTTTTCCCATGTGGATTCTTCGTGCACGTCGATTTTACAAGTGAAAGAAATTTTTTTTTCTACGGTTTCCGGAGAATTTTCTTCGAGTGCCTGAGAGCTTAAACGGGCCCATTTTTATCCCTTCCTCGATTGTGGCTTTGATTTTTGGTTCTGGATCTGATTGGTTGCGCGGGTGTTATGGATTGATTTTGGTATAATGTTAGTGTTTTTATGAAAGGTGTATTTTTAAAATGGTTATTGTGAGATGTGATTTGGGAACAGAATAAAGTAGGTTTTAATTTGGGAATGGAGGGAAAAGATAATATTTTATTAATTTATAATATAGAAATATAAGGGAAAAAAGGAAAAATATACACACAACAATTTATAATGGAACACTTAAAACACTTTTCTTCTTTTCACTTTTCTGACACACATTTTTTTTTAGTATTTAATTTTTAGTCTAATATTTTTTTTATACAAGTTTTTTTTAGTTTATTAGGAGAGAGGAGGGTTTTTTTGTATTATGGGCTTCTTTAGGAAACAGTGGAATTTTTTGTGTTTCTATGTTACACGTGGTAGTTTGAAGAGAAATTTGTTATGGTGATTTTTTTTATGTCTAGTGCATTCACTACTGTCTATGGATTTAAATTGTTTTTTAGGTTTTTTAAGAATGCATCGTTTAGTTTTAAGAAGTGTTTTTTTCTTATTATTTGGGACACTTGTTTCTTTTATATTCACTCCCCTGGGGTCTGGGGTTTTTAGGAATAGAGATTTTTCACTGAAGGCAGAGGGCTCTACTACACCCTCCCCCCTCAGTCTCTGGGTTTTTTTTTGGGGTTTTTTTTTTGTTTTGTTTTTTTTTGGGTTTTATTATTATTGGTTTCTGGCCAACCGCCTCTCCCAAGGTGTAGTCTTTGTATTATCGGAAGAAATTGGTTTCGTTTGTGGCTATGTAAGAGAAAAGTCTAGTTAAAGCTACTCCAATCATCTCCTCCATCTAGGGTATTCTTTTTTATTGGTATTTTTTTTACTTATTTAAACTTTTTTTTTCTTTTTTATTTTTCGTTTCTTTTTAATTCTTAGCTGGGGAGGATTAGTGTTTTTACAGCTTCTATTGTTTTAGTATTACAAGAGTTAAAAGCTCAGTTTGGTCTGCCAGCAGCTGGGCACTTTGCTCCTCTTTTTTTTTTTTTGGCTGTGGTGTTGGCATGAGATATAAAATTTTAAGCTAGCACAGTCTCTATCATTCTCTCCCGGGGGGGGGGGGGGGGGGGGGGGCTGTTTAAACTATTTCAGGTCTCTTCTATTCTTGTCTCTTGCAGGGGCTCCGGCCTCTTTTCTCTTAGGCTGCATGGCCTCCCCTTCCCCTACTTAAACACAGATAAACAGATAAAAAGATCAGATCCGCTCACTTGCCAGACTCCAAAAAAGAAATCTTTTTGAGAATGTTCTGTTTTTAACTCCTGTGTGTTCTCAGAAGTGTATCTAAGTCCCCAATAACCACACCAAGTACCAATTTCAAATCTAACTACTGATTAATTTAACTATAACTTTCTCAAAAACTCACTTCTTAATCAAACCACGACAGCGGGAAAAAGATATTTGCTTTTACAAATAAACTTTAGGTTTGGTGATAAATGAAAGTGGACATTGATATATGAAAGAAACAATGGGGAAGAAAACCCCCTAAATTCCATAAGAATTAAAAATCAAAAGGAAGGGTTATACATTCGAGGGAAATCTTTGGTATCAGGCGTTTCGGGAAGTCTGTACCTCTCAAGTACCTCAGCCAATGGGGAAAGAGAGAAGGGAAATGCGGCCGGGAAATTAGGATAAAAAGGGAGGCTGTGTCCTCCAAAAATTTGAGAGACCCCAGGGGAATGCCCCATGGCCTCTCCCTTTATTTGAATAAAGTAAAAGGACTCCTCTGTCTCCTTTTTTGGACATAAACCTCTGATGTTTGTGGATTAATTTTCCTAACACCCAGCAATGTAAACATATAGAGAACAGGATTTTAAGCTATCTTCATGCTCTTTGGCCGTTTGCCAAAAGCACCCAAGCGCTGGAATAATTATTTGTCCTTATTTTATACTTTATTAAACTTTTAAAAATTCTAAAGCGTGAACTCTGTTTTTCACACCTGCCTTGCAATCTCTTTTGTAGTCTAGCTATTACCTTTAGCCAGGCACCCCTCAATAGCTCATTTTGCTAAAAGAAAAAGACCCAAGGCAGTACATTTTGAAGACCATCTCTGCCAATCCTCAAGAGTCCCAACGACTCCCCCCATGGAGCCATCCCAATATTTGCAGGGTTAAAGCTCTTGGCATCCAGTGTTTACTGTCCTTTTAAATCAATTCTCCCATCTTTCCTCTGCTCCACCACCTTCAATTATGTCCAACTCCTCTGTTGGAAAAGACAGCACCACCACCACTCCCCCCTCACCCTCAGAAACAGGAGAGGCACAGGGAGAAAAGGAAGGATCCAGGAGACCTATGGCAGAAGTTCTGCTTTCTGAACCTCTCCATTGTCCAGTTGATTCCTTATTGTCTCTTCTGAGTACCTTGCCTGATGTCCCTTAACAGCTCCTATTTCTACCTCTTTTGGTAAATTCCCCACCTCTAAAAAGTGAGTAATTGAGCTCTCCTGAGCAAACATCTCCTCCCAGCTTTCCAAATGCGTGTGTTATAGATACATATTATAATATTGACTTTTCACAAATATTAAAATGGATTCTATATGTGTGATGTTAAAGTAATTTAGTTACAAAGATATAGTTTTCTCTGTTGTTAATTAAGTGTAGACATAGTAGTGAAATAACCATGCTTGTGTTAAAATGCCTGCTTGGATGGGATAACATCCAATGAACATAGGATGAGGACACCTGCTACAGATATGCGAACTATCAGCACTCACATCTGAAGAGAGTGTGGACCAAGGCACAAAAACTGGAGTTGATAAAAAAGGACTAAAACCACAACCAAGGAATACGCATGCTCTAAATAGGCAGACCAAAGGAGGAGCCATGGTAAACAATTCTTGAAACTTGTAAACTAGTTTGGGGAAAAAGTTTACTATGAATAAGGGTCTATGAATATGTAACAGGCTGATGTAAGGGAAAAGGTATTTATGGGGTATCCCCGTAGATAAGTGTGGTCTTGGCTGAGTGCCAAGATGCATGCAGCTGTAATAACCTTTGCTATATGGTCCTTGTCTCCTATTGTCCTTTACTAAACTTTTAAAATTTTCACAGGAGAGTGAACATGTTTTTCACACATGTAAGTTTTGGTTTGAAAAGACAGGTGTCTGCTAAGGAAGGCAGGAGCCTCCCTTGAAATGGAAAATGTAAACTTCCTCCCACCAAATTATTATAATTCTGAAATTAAGGGGCTCTCAGGCAAAGATATGGGAGCAGGAATAACAATTCTTTACTAGGAAAATTAAAATACAAATGCAATAGTACAAAAAAAAACCAAAACAAACCACTGATGGAGTCAGAATACAACCTGACCTAACACCCTGCTGGTCAGGGTGTTGGAAGCAGTCCAATTAAATGGTGGCTGCAGTCCACCTGGAGTGACAGATGTGGTTCTGTTGAAGCAGTGATCCTGTAGAAGGGTGTAGTTTTCCTCTGAAGGTCCAGTGGTGGTGTAGATGGGCCTGGTCTTCCTCTGGGAATCCAGTCGAAAAAGGCTGCTTTTGGTGTTCCAAATGTCAGATTATATCCAGGTAGGAATGCTTGGTTCCTCACTCTGGGCAGAGCATCTCACAATGGGATGATGTAATTTTATCAGTCATGCAGTGAGACTCAGTGGCCCATTAACAGAAGATTTTTCCCAGAAGGAGGGAGGATTTGTTGTGGAAGAGATAAAGAAAACTGCCACACCTGGTTTTAACAGGTGGCCCAATTAACAGAAGATAACTGCCCCACCTCTAACAGATGGCAATAGAATACATACCCCCAGCCACATCTTGCATTTGCAACCTAAGATAATATACCACCCCACATACATACTTGGAATCTGTAAATATTCACTACCTCTCCTTGATACACTTTGCCGACTTTTATTAAGGCATAGAGTTCTGTAGTTTGTTCTGACTGTGAAAAATGCGTATTATATTATTTGCTTTTGACAAATATTAAAATGAATATTATATGTGTTATGTGAGAAAGACATGCTGCATTAATCCTTTTAAGTAGTGTGTTAAATATAGTTTTAGGTTATAACATAATGTTAAAATAGAAACTATGCTATGTAAGATAATTTTTTTAACTAGCTCAAGAAAGGGATGAGATAATCAAGAAATTCTTCATACAGAGATAACAGCAACAAGACACTAAAATCCCAAAGAGAAGAATTATTGCCTCCTTATTGTGAAGAACTAGTCTCCTTGCAGACTTCATGGAGTCTGACCATGATTCACAAGATAAAGGGAGGAAGTTGACAATAACCAGAAAACACCTTTTGTTTGAAAAGAATTTTTGAATCATGTCGGCCAAGAAGGTGCCTGGGAGAAGGCCAGCGTGGGAGTTCTGGGCAGGCAGAGCCTGAGATTTTAACCCTTTTCTTGGACAATGAAAACTTTGCGAAACATTAAACCCTCCTAGAAGAGAGACAAACATTAAATGGAAGGAAATGGGCACGTGTGGTGAAGGTTTGAGCAAGTGAAAGATGTCAGAAGAGTTGAGAAGAATCCTGGTTAGAGGAGATGATGGAGTGGCCTTTGGCCGGACTCTTTTCTTGTATAGCCGTGGACAGAACCTTTTTTTTCTTGTAACACAGAGACTGCATTTGGGGGGAGGCAATGGCTTGGAGCCAAGGGAGTGCAGTGATATTATGGGAATGAGTGTGTGAACAGAGACGGATGAGGAGGGTGGGATAGTGCCCTCTGTCTTCAGTGAAGATCTCTGTTCTCGAGACTCCTCGGCCCCAGGGGGTGAATTTGGGGGGGACTGGTGTCCTGAAAGTGAGAGACTTGCTTTTATGGAACTGGGAAAAGCATCCTTAAAAGGGGAAACCTAGAAGCAGTTCTGGTCCATGCGCAGTGATGAGAGCACTGGACATGGAAGGAAGAGGTCACGAGGGCAAATGTTCTCCAGGCGGTGCCACATGTGACATGGAAACACAAGAGGTTTCAACTGTGTTTCCAGGGGAAGCCTACAGTACAAGAGGGACTCCTCTCTCCTTGATGAACTAAGAGTTGATTATAGTGAGGGGCAAGGAGACAGAGACCACTCACCCCAGATGTTCGTGTGGCACAGAGAGCATTTATTTCCCAGGCTACCCTTTATATAGAACATTTGAAAGAACCAGTCTGGATATTCTCATTGGTCTGAACTCCATGCCCCTTCAGGTCCTGGCCAGTGAGGTGGCTGCAGCACTGGGAGATTATTTGGTTGGCCAACACCCTTGTTAATCACTGTGACATCTCACCCGTTTTGTCTTTATTAAATTTTGTGAACTGCTCTCTGTCATCCATCTGCAAGGGCCCTTTGCAAATATGGTGACAGAGGACAGCATGGGTCTAATTTCCATTGGAGCTGTTGCATCCACTCCCAGGAACTGTTAGAGGAGAACTCAGGCCACAGGCATTATGCTTATTGGTTGCAAATTACAACTGATTTTTAAAAGCAGAAAGCTATTTAATCCTTAACCCATTTAATCCTTATAGAAAAACCCAGCTATTAAAAACCAACCCATTTATTCCTTGAAGAACCCAACACCCAGAAAAAGAGTTTGTAAAGAGGAAAATACTTTGTAAACAATTCAAGTCGTTATATTGAATGTCCATGAGGTAGGTGGTCATTTGTGATCCATTGTTCTGTTGAAGAGACTTCAGAATGCTGTCCAGTGTCCTTTACCTTGGATTTCATAGGATTATTGTACTGTTATATGACTTATTATAAAACATAAGAACATGACACCACCTAAAACTCAAAAAGGGGGGGGGGGGGTACCTTCACCCCAAACTTTTTTCCCCTTTTTCTTTGTATAATACATAGAAATAGAAATAAAGCATGCATTTTTTAAAAGTATTAATAAGGTAGGGGGTTGCTGAAAGTTCTCTTTTTCACTATGAGCAAACTTGGAAGGCTTCTTCCAGATGAAGCCTCTGTGCCTGTCTCAAAAGAAAAAGGGTTTGCTTTTTTGCACAGAATCTTTACCAGCCAGGTTCATAGGTTGATCAGGCCAATGACTTGGTTGGGAGAGATTTCCTGCATTCCACATTTTAAAAACAAGTTTGTATTAATATAGGCATTTAAATTTTCCAGTCACCATGGTAATGCTTCAGTTGAACTAGGGTGTTAAAAACTATTATATTATCTGAATTATACTTGTTTGTCTTGAGGCAATGCAATAATAATGTGAAAAATGTGTGTTTTATGATTGGCTTTTTGCAAGTATTAAAATAAATATTGTATGTGTTATGTTAGAAAGTTATGCTGTATTCATTTTCTTAAGTAGTGTGTTAAATATAGTTTTAGGTTATAACATAATGTTAAAATAGAAACTATGCTATGTAAGATTCTTTTTTTAAGAAAGGACTCGCCCCAGATAGCAGCCACAGGACACCTAAATCTTTCAGAGAAAGGGAATTTATTGCTCCCTTATCAGCAGAAAACTAACTTCTTCCCACCTCGCTCAGACAGGAAGACAGCATGAGGATTAAGAGGAAGAAGTTGACAATGACCAGACAGAATCCTGTGTTTGAATGGAATTTATGCATCATGTATGAGATGTATGAATATGCAACAGGTGATTGTTTTTAAGGGTTAATCCTCTGTTAACGGGTGTCCTTTTTCGGGCTTGTGTTGCCCAGAAAAAGGTACCCGGACGTCCATATCTCTTTGTTTTTATTGTCTCATCTTGTCCTAATCTCAATTGTTCAAATTTTATTTCTCTAATTATATTACTATTTTTATTACCATTTTATTACTATTGAACTTTTAAAATTTTAAAAACAAGTGATTGGCATTTTCCACAATAATTACTAGGACTATTAAGAAAAGAATTGTCAATGCACATATTAGGGCTTTTTGAGATAGAGTAGACTTTGCCTAAAAACAGAACAGTATTTTTTTGACTACTTTAGCAGAACCAACAATCATAGGCTTATTAACTTTAGCTTTAGCAATTGCAAACAAAATCAACAAATACTGTATTATGAACTCTTTACCCTTTGCAAATGTTTTCAGTTTATTAGAGTTTCTGGGAAACAAAAACCTTGATTTATTAAGAAGTAATGTGGTTGTAATGCTTTGTAGGGAAGGCAATTTAGTGTTTGTTTGCCTCTTTACCATCCATTTGCAAGCACCCGGTGGCTTCTCGATTGTCTGGATGACAGTACGTCTTGATTTCCGGTTCCATCTCTTCGAGCAGATTCGACCGTCTCTGCCCCTGTGGTACCACACCCTCACCTGTCTCCCTGCACTGCCTTTTTCCGAGCGGGGCCTTTGCAAAGGTTTTTCCCACGCTCTGCTTCTGAGTTCTGCAGCCCTCTTTGGAGGCAGGCTCGGTGGCGGGGCCGCTCCCTCTGGAGGTGTGGCTGTGTTCCATGGAGGCTGGCTTGGGTGCAGGAGCCCGCTCCCTGTCGCTGGCGGGGTCAGGGGGGTAGGCACATCCCCTGACGTAGGTGCAGCCAGGCGCCATGGAGGTGTGGCTGTGTTCCTTTGAGGCTGGATCAGGGGCGGGGCCCCACCCCGTGACATTGGCTGGATGGGGGGTGTTGCCGAGCTGGCCGAGGAGGGTGCAGGGTCGATCACACCGACCAAGTGGCACGGAATGGCTGCGGGGTTCCTCCCGGTCCTGGGAGGAGTTGGAGCGGCCTCCCCACAGTCTGGTCCCCCGGAGCAAGGCAGCATGGTGTGCCCGCCCGGATCCGCCATATAATGGCCCGAAGTGGCTGCATAGTGATTACAGCAGTCTGGGGAGGGCACAGGGCATCTCGGAGAAGCTGGGGCTGTGGTGGCTGCCATGACTCCACGTGTCTGGATTGCGCAATCAATCCGCTCTGCCACCTCCCTCGGCAATGTCGGCAGCTGTTGTTATGAATAAAAATTTATCTATTTTTTTAAGGTTGCAGAGTTAAAACCGGTTGGACCAGTTGCTATTAAGTTAGCTTCATTGTTAAAGAGTTCTTCTTCAATTGCCTGTTAATGGTTGGTGATTAGCCATTGTCCCCCTGGTGCTTGCCAGGGAGCGACACCTGGCCCCTGCAGCACCAGGACAATGGGAGTGGCATCAGAGCTAGTATGCAGATGAGAAATGCATTGCACCAAATTTTACAATTTTTCAGGAAAACCCCTAAAAACAATGAGTCAACATAGAATTAGGGGACCTAGGTGATGTCTAAGGATGGGCGCGTAGTCCAGTGCCTGCTTGGATCCTTTTTGCTTCTCACCCTAACCTGAAAAGATGTTAACTAGGGAGAGGACCCGAAGTGTTGGACTGAAAAGATGGAATCTGCTAATCTCTCGTGAGGACGCCGTCCCCAGCTCTGCCTGCAGACCAGCGGACAAAGCTGCATCATCACCCTCCTCCTTCATGCCACTCCTGGGAGCAGTGGCGGCGTGGGCGCGACCCATCGATTTCTCCCCACCTGAGCTGATTCTCTTTAATAAAGGCATTAAAAAGGAGAAAGATCTCCTGCCCATTTATTTCAGCTGTGGTCCGGGCAGCCCGCGGATTGTCTCTGCTGATATTTCCCTATTGCCTAGGGCTGTGCCACTTCCCACGACCTCTCCATATTGGTTTTCGCAGCGGCCGGGGCCTGCCGGCTCCCGCGGCAATGCTGGCTCACGTGCAGGGTGGAATGAAGAGGCGGCTGAGCTGCTGCCCTTCCCACTTCGCCTTTCATAATCTAATAAATCCAAAACAAGCGTCCATGGTTTTACAATATAGATGGCTACATCATCACCAAATGAGACTGCCACAAGTATTTTTTGCCCAACCCTCTCCCAAAAGGGCAAATTTAAAACGTCCCCTTCTGATATGTGCAGCTCATGGTTCTCGCACCATGTGAATAAAGCTTGTAGAGCTCGTTCATTATAAATTGTTATAGGTAATAATCGATAAAGCCAAATTAACAATTAATAGAGATAGATTTTATTTCGCGACCAAGATACAGTCTCTGATAGCCACAATCATAAGGGACAGCGCCGAGCCCGGGATCGACGCTGGGTGAACACTGATCAGACCTCTATGGCACCGGATCCCCCCTGTTCACGAAGGCTGTCCGGTCCGGGCAGTTTTTATACAGTTTATTCAGCCTGGGACAGAGTCTCTCCTTTACTTTTCGTAGTTTCACATATTCATGTTGTCTTCTTTCTCTGCGTTGGGCTGGACAAAGCAGTTCCTGGCAAGCGATGAATGCTGATGTTGAGTTACAGGAACCTGGCATTGGGATGCATGTTCCTGACTACTCTGGCTATCTCATAGATACTTATCGAGTATTCATCACTTGGGTGTTTCCTGGACTGTTCCTGAGTAAGAGCCCATCTCCTCTGGAGTCACGTCTTTTGGGTTGTAAATTAGACCTCTCTCCGCTGCAATATGTGGTTTCGCAATCGCGTGAGGCAATCTCCTGGCTCCAGCTTGTGGGCTTACAATCCTATAAGAATGTTTCTTACAAACATAATAACTTATATCTCATACATTTCTCGTATATTTCATATAAGCACGAGTTATTCTAAATTACATATTACATAAATAATCCCTCTTTTTTGAAAGAAGAAAATCCGTACCTTCATTATGGAGTTTTCTGGTCCTGAAATCCAAACTCCCATAGTCTCCTAAGTGATTCCAGTCCACAAAAACAGGGCTAGAAACTTTGTAGCACTTTCTGCTACTTAGCAAAGTCCCGGTTTTTCACCGTATCGGCTCTCTGCTGTTCCCAGCTCCCAGGCTGTATTTCTCCGGTTCCAACACCGATCCGGGCTCTCACGCCCTGTAATCCGTGTCCCACCCCAATTTCCAGCTCTAGGCTGTATGTAATCCGGGTCCCACCCCGATTTCCGATTTCTAGTAATCCGGTTCTAGACTAAAATCCAGCTATGACACCGCATGTCTCCTTTGCTCTGTGTTGCTGAGTTCTTATCACTTCACGGTTCACCATGTGTTAAGTCATGTGTAGGGGGTGAGGGGCAAGGAGACAGAGACCACTCACCCCAGATGTTCATGTGGCACAGAGAGCATTTATTTCCCAGGCTACCCTTTATATAGAACATTTGAAAGAGCCGGTGTGGATATTCTCATTGGTCTGAACACGCTCCTTCAGGTCCTGGCCAGTGAGGTGGCTACAGCATTGGGAGATTATTTGGTTGGCCAACACCCTTGTCAATCACTGTGACAAGCATCCTTTAAGGTTTCTTTCTTGGGACCAGTTACACAGGAGGCTGGGTTCTCAATTCTAAATCCTCCTGTTCCATTTCACACTGTAACAGCCTAGTCCCAGTCATCCACCTAGAACTTGGTGCCAGAGTTTAACATTCCTGCCATCAATTATCATCAAAGCTGTGGCTGCACAACTCTGCAGACAACAGAGCCTCAGTTACTCTTAGAGCAAACAAGATCTGTGAGCTGGAGAGCCAAGGGGTGGTCAGCAAGGCCCCTGGGGCAGTTGGTTCCAGGTGTACTGCATGCCCCTCCAGGTGAAAGCAAACTCAGGCCCGCACTCTGCTGCCAGAGGAATGGAGAAAAATACTTTGGCAATGTCAGTAGTGGCGTACCACTGCACTGCTTTGGACTCCAGCTCGTACTGGATCTCCAGCATATCCAGCACAGCAGCACTCAGCGGTGGAGTCACTTCATTCAAGCCACGATAGTCCACAGTCAATCTCCATTCCCCATCAGACTTGCACGCAGGCCAAATGGAGCTGTTGAAGGGTGAGTGGGCCTTGCTGACCACCCCTTGGCTCTCCAGCTCACACATCATCTTGTAGATAGGGATCATGGCTTCTTGATTTGTCCATTACTGCTTGTGGTGCACTGTCGAGGTGACAATTGGTCTTCGTTGTTCCTCCACCTTCAGGAGTCCAACTGCAGAAGGATTTTTGGACAGCCCAGGCAAGGTGCTCAATTACCTAATGCCCTCTGTCTCCACAGCAGCTATCCCAAATGCCCCCCTGAGTCCTTTTGGGTCTTTGTAATAGCTGTTCTGGAGGAAATGTTTTTACAAATATATTAATAGCAAAAGGAAGGATAAGACCTGTGGCATTCACGTTCTCGGAACAGAGAGAGACATAATTCTCTCAGGTTTTTTCCTGGAAAAGCACAGAGGGAAAACAATTTTATCTCTGCTTGCTGCGCCTGGTGTTTTGCACATGTGGAATGTGTTGGGAAGATTGTTTACCTGAAGGAATTTGGTAATTGGATTCTGGTGGAGATTGTTTATCTTAATTAGCCTGTCAGGTCCAAGCTGTGTGGACTGTCAGTCTGCAGACAGTCATGAGTTTTTCAGTTAGTAGTAAGTATGATATAGTATAGTATAATGTAATATAATATAGTTTTAATAAAGCAATTGTTCAGCATTCTGAATCAATGGGGTCAGATGCCAATCATTTCCCTACGTCGGGGGCACCCTGCTTTACTGTAAAGACCAACCTTGGTTCTCTACTGGATGCGTGAGGGAATTTAGTAACTGCAGATGGGGAGAAGGCAGAGGTGTTTAACGCCTTCTTTGTCTCGGTCTTTAGCAGAAAGATGGCTTGTCCTCAGGACAACTGTCCTTCTGAGTTGGTAGATGGTGTCAGGGTGCAGAATGTTCCCCCTAGTATCCAGAAGGAGGGAGTCAGAGAACTGCTAGAGCTGCTTGGATGTTCATAAATCTATGGGACCAGATGGGATCCATCCCAGGGTGATGAGGGAGTCGGCAGATGAGCTTGTGAAGCCATTCTCCATTGTTTACTAACAATCCTGGCTCACTGGTGAGGTTCCAGATGACTGTAAGCTGGCCAATGTGACACCCATTCACAAGAAGTGTAGGAAGGAGGATCCTGGTAATTATAAGCCAGTTAGCCTGACCTCAGTACCCAGTAAGGTAATGGAACAGTTTGTATTGAGTGTCATCACACAGCACATACAGGATGGCCAGGGTATCAGACCTAGCCAGCATGTGTTTAGGAGGGGTAGGTCATGCCTGACTGACCTGATCTCCTTTTATGACCAGGTGACCTGCCTGGTAGATGCAGGAAAGGCTGTGGCTGTTGTCTATTTGGACTTTAGCAAGGCCTTTGACATGGTCTCCCACAGCAAACTCCTGGAAAAGCTGGCAGCCCACAGCTTGGACAGGAGCACTCTTTGCTGGATTAAGAACTGGCAGGATGGCCAGGCTCAGAGAGTGGTGGTGAACAGTGCTGCATCCAGTTGGCAGCCAGTCATTAGTGGTGTTCCTCAGGGATCTGTGCTGGGGCCAGTTCTGTTTAATATTTTTATTGATGACATGGATGAGGGTATTGAGTCTGTCATTAGTAAATTTGCAGACTACACTAAGCTGGGAGTGTGTGTCAATCTGTTGGAAGGTAGGAGGGCTCTGCAGAGAAACCTGGAAAATGTAAACTGCAGTGAAGTAAGGGGGAAAACTAGGGGAATGAGACTCCACTACCTGAAGCTGTAATTGGACAATTGGCCTCTGATATACAAATAGACCAAACTTATATCTGTCTGAAAAACCTGTGACGGTCTTCCATCTTGGGTGTAGTCTCTGCGAGACTCCTGCACTGCCCAAGGTGTACCTTGTGAAGGCCTTTTAATAAATACCTACCCTTTCAAGTCTGTCTAGACTGTGTTCTAGGTAGCCATTCCAGGCATCACTATGAGGAATGACTGAGGGAGGTTTTTAGCCTGGAGAAAAGGAGACTCAGAGGTGACCATATCACTCTCTACAACTACCTGGTAGTTGTAGTCAGGTGGGGGTTTTCCAGGCAGCAACTGACAGAATGAGAGGACAGAGTCTTAAGCTGCACCAAGGGAAATTTAGGTTGGATATTAGGAAAAAGTTTTTTACAGAAAGAGTGATCAAGCACTGGAATTGTCTGCTTGGGGAGGTGGTGGAAGTCACCATCCCTGGATGTGTTTAAAAAAAGATTGGATGTGGCACTCAGTGCCATGGTTTAGTTGAGGTGTTAGGCCATGGGTTGGACTCGATGATCTTGAAGTTCTTTTCCAACCTTGTGATTCTGTGATTTGCCTGAAAGCCCTGTAATCGCCAAGGTTTAATAATTTGGAGGGAAAGGGGGTCACATTTTCCGTTCCAAGGGAGGTTCCCACCTTCCTTGGCAGACACCTGTCTTTCAAACCAAGACAAACAAGTATAAGAAATCGCATTGCAAAACTGGTTAGCTTTAGATATGTTGCTGTTAAAAGAACAAGGTGTATGTGGAATGCTAAATTTGACCAAAGGGGAATGCTGTATCACCATTTATAATGTAGAAGAGGCATGTCAGAAGATGAAGGAAATCGCCAACAAGACCAGAGAACTCTTCTGGAAAGACTGGTTTAATGGATGGACCCCAACCTCTTGGTTACAATCCATTTTATGATTTCTGGGACTCGTGGTGTGGGGAGCATGGTTAGCAAACTTAGGAATGTTATTGCTTACTGGTTTTATATTTTTAATGATTGGTATAAGCTGTCTTCTGCTGTATGATTACCTGTGCTATCTCTTCTCTTTCTTCTCTCTTTCCTCCATCTGTCTGTTATGTGAAAATCACCACCATCAAAGAAGATTTGGAGCGACCAGCAGAAGAAGCAAAAACATCTGTTTAAGTCACAGGGTTGTGTAATGGACCAAACTTTGCTTAGATAAACTGGTTGAGCCCTGCAATCTATTGTTTCCCTGATAACTTAGGACTGATATCTTAGGGTGGTTTTGAGCTGCATAAGGGAAAAGGCCAATAAGAAGCAGATCCTGAGGATCATGCTAATCTCCTTGCTTCCAATAAGGCACAACTGCATCTGACAGTGTAAAACGCCCCCCCAGGGGAGGTATTGTGGCATTCCAATGTAAGCCTGAATGTATATAACCCCATTGAACTCTGCTTCGTAGGCCCTCGCCCCCAACAGATCAAGACTGTGACCATAACTGACCACGGACATTGAAATGGCAACAATCAAGTGTCATCGTTGGATCCACAGCTAGTGATATTTTCCACTCCACTATTTTCTCATCCTTTGAATGTCACTGCATGACTGATAAAATTACACCACCCCATTGTGAGAAGCGCCACCCAGAGGGAGGAGCCAAGCAGTCCTACCTGGATATAATCTGACATTTGGAAGAACACAGTCAGCCCTTTCCCACTGGATTCCCAGAGGAAGACCAGGCCCATCTACACCACCACTGGATCTTCAGAGGAAAACTACACCCTTCTACAGGATCATTGCTTCAACAGAACCACATCTGTCACTCCAGGAGGACTGCAGCCGCCATTTAATCGGACTGCTACCAACACCCTGACCAACAGGGTGTCAGGTCGTATATTCTGACTCTGTCAGTGTTGTTTTATATTACTGCATTGTTTATTTTATTTTTATTTTTTTCCCTAATAAAGAACTGTTATTCCTATTCCCATATCTTTGCCTGAGAGCCCCTTAATTTCAAAATTATAACAATTTGGAAGGAGGGAGTTTGCATTTTCCATTTCAGGGGAGGCTCCTGCCTTCTTTAGCAGACACCTGTCTTTTCAAACCAAGACACACTGCTAAGGCTGCAGAGTTTTCTGTTTTATTTGGCCCCCTGGGGGGTGTGCCCGCCTCTGCCATTCCAGCTGCCAGTTCGAGGTTCCTGCTACAGCCCATTCTGCCATCCAGAGGGGCACTAAGACCAGCTGCCCCTGTGTCTTTGTAAGGGAAGCCACTTTTCTATCTCTTCCGCTCGCCTGCCTGCCATTGCTGAGAGCAGAGAGGCGGCTGAGGTCAGGCCACAGTGTCCCCTGCAGCCATAGGGGAACCACTGCATCTGCCCTGCCTAGCTGGGAGCCAACAGCACCCCTTCCAGCTGTGACCATAACTACACTGATGGGGAAAGTGCTCGGCAGCCAAGAGAAGATTTTTGTTGGGTTTCTGGTTTTGTTTGTTGTTGCTGCCTTTGTTGTTGTTTGTTTGCCTTGTTACACACACACACACACACACATATACACATATACTAATAAAGAACTGTTATTCCTTTTCCCATATCTTTGCCTGAGTGTGCCATAATTTTGGAGTTATAATAATTTGGAGGGAATGGGGTCACATTTTCTATTCCGAGGGAATGGGGTCACATTTTCTATTCCAAGGGAGGTTCCCACCTTCCTTGGCAGACACCTGTCTTTCAAACCAAGACAATATATTACAAGAGTAAAGCAAATATATGTATATGTTGTGGTTTGACACTGGCCCAATGCCAGGCACCCATGAAAGCTGCTCGCTCACCCTTCCCTGCCACAGCTGGGCAGAGGAGCGAAAAAAAATTAATGAAGGCTTCAGGAGTTGAGATAAGGACCAAGAGAAAGTATTCCAATGGCAAAACAGGCTCAGCTTAGAGGTACAAAGTGAATTTATTACTCAATATCAGTCAGAAGAGGATAATGAGAAGTAAAATAAGCCCTTAAAACCACCTTTTTTCTCCCAACCACTCCCTCCTTCCCACTGACAGCACAGGGAGACAGGGTATGGGGGTTTGGTCAGTTCATCACCTGAGGTTTTCTTCTGCTGCTCAGGGAGAGGAATCCTTCCCCTGCTGCACCATGGGGTCCTTTGCAGGGATTGAAGACACAGACTCTGCTTATGCCAGCAAAGCAAAGCCAGTTTATTACACTAGGTTACTAGTATTTATAGGTCACTATGTTTGTACAAAATTTTCTACACCAACCCCTTTGTTCCAGTCCCCTTTAAAAACACAATCTTCTGATTATTCTTCTTACACTAGTGATGTCCTTTGTTATCTCTTTTGTCAAAGCGGTCAGCATTAGAGGGTTAGAGTGACCAGACATGATGTCTTCACTTCTGTTCTTGTCTTGAGTTTCTCTCTTCCTCAGCTTCTAGGGCTAGAAGGTCGGCGGTGCTGTCTGATTCAGCTTCTATAACTGTCTGATCTTCCACAGTCCCTCCCATGGGAGACAGTTCTCCATGAACTTCTCCAGCATGGGTCCACTCTCAATAGCAGCAGTCCTCCCAAAACTGCTGCAGTGTGGATCACTCTTCCATGGGGTGCAGTCCTCCAAGGACAGGCTGCTCCAGCCTGGAAGCAAGGGCCCTCTTTCTCCACTGGGTCTCCAACTGGACCATGGCCTCCTCCAGGCATCCACCTCCCCCACAGGCTACAGGTGGATCACTGCATTCTCTGTGGATCCCCATGGGCTGCAGGGGGACAACCTGCTTCATCATGGTCTTCACCACGGCCTGCAGAGGCATCTTGGCTCTGGCACCTGGAGCACCTCTTCCCCCTCCTTCACTAACCTTGGTGTCCCCATGTTGTTTTCCTTCACATATTCTTACCTTCTCCTCTTCTCTGACTAGAAGAAAAAAACCTGCATGCTCTTTGTTTTGATTTTCTTCTTAAATATGTTATCACAGAGGCATTACCAACCTCTAATTGGCCCATCTTTGGCCAGCAGCATGTCCATCTTCAGAGCCATCAGGGATTGGCTCTGCCAGACATGGTGGAAGCTTCTAGCAGCTTCTCACAGAAGCCACCTCTGTGGCCTCCCCCCTACCAAAAACCAGGCCATGCCAAACCTTGGGACTGCGGTCCCCAGACTCCCGGGCCCTCAATAAAGCACCGCACAAAGCTTACGAGTTTTGTGTCTCTGTTCGGGCAACACAATGACCTGCATCATGGAGTCAGCCAGGTACCCCTAGGAAGGGTCAGATCTGTCTGGAAGATATTGAGCAGGGAAGCTCTTCCAGAGAAGATAATTTTGGGTAGCTAGGGAGTTACTCTTTATACTTTGTTGGTGTAAATACATAAATGGGCTTTGAACATCAATTCCCAGAATATATGTTTCTGACTCCTGTTTTCCTGGAAAGTCAGTTGGTCATCACAGTTTCTTTGTTCTGCACCTGATGCCTTAAGTTTTATCTTTCATATTTTTCAGATTCTGTACTGCCTTAGTGTGTGACTCTGAACTTCATATAAAGTGTTAGCAAGTTGTCTTCACAGTTTAGTTAGACAAAACAATCCTTTTCCAGCTGGGGAACCAAGGACACCATTGCAGCTTTGGGCCCAAAAAAGTAAAAACAACGGCGAATTGAGGAGAGCAATCTGGGGGGATGGGACTTCATAACCTGAAGCCGTAATTGAACAATTAATCCCAATATGTAAATGAACAAAAACTTATAAAAGTGTGAAGACTCGTGACTGGTCATCCATCTTAGGTCCATCTTGGGTAGAGCCATGGCTGAGCTCTTGTACTGCCCCAAGTGTATCCTTTGAAGGCCTTTCTAATAAATATCTACTTTATTTCTTTAACACTGTCTAGCCTCTGTTCTAGGTCAGCATCTCCAGGCATCACACCCATCAAGGTTTCTTTCTCCTGCCAACTGCTCCCCATCAAGAAGGTTTCAGCTGAGCTTATCTGAGACTCTAAGGAGATATCCTTCTTTGTCAGTATGTTTGCTGGGTCATCATTGTAGAGGCTCCATTCCCCATGTAGGCAGCTAAGCACCACACAGCTGCTCACTCACTCTCCCACAGTGGGATGGGGAAGAGAATAGAAAGGAAAAAAGTGAGAAAACTCTCAAGTATGGGCTGGATGAGCAGACAGTGAGGTCAACTGAAAACTGGATGGATGGCCCAGTCCAGGGGGTGGTGATCAGCGGCACAAAGTCTTGTTAGAGGCCAGTAATTAGCAGTGTACTTCAAGTGTTGATACTAGATCCAATCCTATTCAATGTCTTCAGTAATGATCTGGATGATGGGTAGACAGACTGTATCCTCAGTAAGTTTACATGATGCCAAAATGATTTTTGCTTTTATATTTTCTTCATATATATATTTGTGGCTTTGTGGACTATTATTGTATAGTTATATAGTTTCCAGCTAACTCCAGCATTTTTCCTACCCCCATAGAGAGAAAGACAAAATACATTCCTAAAGTCCCCAATCCTATCTTCCTTCTTCCTCTGGGAACCAAGGATGAGCTACTCTTCCCAGACACTTTCTCATAAACAAAGTACAGCTAGTAGTAAGAAAGGGGGCTTCAGAAGAGGTGGAACAAAGATGGGGAATTATAGGATTCAAGATGACCCCCGTGGCAGGGAGAAATGACGCATCTGACTCCATTGATATTAGAAGGCTAATTAATTACTTTATTATACTATATAATTCTATACTATATTACACTACATCTAAACTGAATCTGCACAAGCACTCAACTCAACTGAACAGAATCTTGTGACTGTCTGCTGACCTACAGTCTGGACATATGCTTGGCCCTGATAGGCCAAGGAAACAAAACACCATCACTTTGGGTAAACAATCTCCATATTGCATTCTACTTTTGCACAAACACAGGCGCAGCAAATCAGATAAGAATTCTTCTTTCTCTGAGGTTCCTTGCTGTGTTTCCCAGAAAATATCCTTGGGAAGTTGTGCCTTGCTTTTCTCTGTGAAGAGAAATGTGGCCACAGGGAATTACCTCATTACTTGTGCTTCTAATTGGGAATTCTTGTCAATTATGCTATTTTGCTATACTTATAAAATTGTACTTGCCCTATGTGACATGGGCATATTTTCATACTTGTCCCTGGAGGCCTCCAATTAAAGACCAGCTTTTACATTACTTTCTATATTAATATTGTCTCGAAAGTATGTTGTTTTGTTTCTAGTTTTTTAAGGCATTGTACAGATGATAGATAACTGAGAAGAGGGGCTAATACACCAGATGGGTGTGCTGTTATCCAGAGGGATCTCAACAGACTAGAGAAATGGGAAATGGGCAGATAGGAGCCTCATGCTGTTCAACAAGGGAAAGTGCAAAGTTCTGCACCTGGGGAGGAACAACCCAATGCACCAATAAATGATGGAAGCCAACTGGCTGGAAAGCAGCTTTACAGAAAAGGACATGGGGGGCTCCTGTTGGACACCAAGTTGAACATGAGCCAACAATGTGCCCTTGCTGCAGAGAAAGCTAAGGATATTCTGGGCTGCATTAGGAAGAATGTTGCTAGCGGGTTGAGGGAGATGATCCTTCCCTGCTAGTCAACACTGGTGAGGCCACACCTGGAGTCCTTTGTCCAGTTCTGGACTCCTTCATAGAGAAGAGGTGTGGGTATAGAGTAGAGAGTGCAGCAAAGGGACACAAGGATGATTAAGGGACTGGAGCATCTCTCATACGAGGAAGGGCTGAGAGAGCTGGACTCTTCAGCCTGGAGAAGAGAAAGCTCAGCAGGGATCTCAGAGGAGTGCTGGAGTCTCCTTCCTTAGAGGTATTCAAAAGACATCTGGACACAGTTTGGGCATATGGCTCTAGATGGCCATGATGGAGCACCAGTGTTGTACCAGATTACTTCCACAGGTTCCTTTCAACCTCAACCATTTCATGATGTCTTGTTTTTAATTAGTTATTTGCTCTTCTCCCAGTTCTGCTGTCATCTGTCAAGTCCACCAGCAAGAGTTTTATGATTTTTCCCTGCATCATTCATAACATTTATATAGTAGAAGGTCAAATAACTTATTTCTGTAATTGCAGTAAAATCACATCTACTTGATTTTGGTAGTCTGTTTAAGATTTCCCTAAGAAATCTGTTGTTTAATAGATGACATGTGGGTTATTTTAATTATTTTTTTTAAATTAGAATGTTGTTTGTTAGCAAGTGAAATGTCATGAAGGAGAATATGATTACATCAGTTATATTGTTATAATAAATTATTTTGCATAAATATTTGAAAAAATCTGTTTATCTAAAGATTTTGTGAATTTATTAATAATTCAACGAGTTATGGTTCAAGCAAATTTTTAAAATCCAAAATGTTTAACCAAAATGGTTTATACTGCAACATTTCAAATATGTGTCGGAACAATACTTTGATTTTAAAAAGGTTTAAAACTTCTCAAATCATTATGGAAAACCTTGTTGTTTATTGAATGAAATATGTTTGAAAACTATTCACTTTTTCATTTGGATTAAAAAAATCCTGTCTCATACACTTTTCTCAGGCAAAATTTGTTTATCAGCCTTCACAGTTTTATGAGGCAGAAGGTTGATGGCTGATACTGTAGAACCTTAGAATAGTGTTGTTGATATGAGGGAAAAAAAACCTAACTCCACAACTTGTAAAAGTTGTAAAGCCTGTATGTTTATTACAGTGCTGGACGCATGTGAGGATCATTCCTCCTAAAGAACATGTGCACCCCTGAGAATTCCCGAACCTTATTTATCCCCCCTTACTTGTACATATGCATAGAGTTTCACAATAGGTTCATGCATATTCATTTTACTGGTTTCCATTACAACTTGCAATTAGTCCTTGTACAGAGAACTCTCTGGTCACTTTGTCTCTTGTAGCCTCAGCTTTGGCTCTCATCTTTGTTTCAAAGTTCAAGGGATCCCTCTTATCTCCCTTTTAGCTTGGGAGTTCACATTCTTTTTTCTTGGCTGAGGTGAGAACAGGCAGTCTTGAGCACAGCAGAATTAACAGCCTAAACAAGTTTAAACAGCATATTTCATCTGTGCAAGCAAGCTACAGACTAAGTAATTCAAAATGGCACATTTCACCTAAATCCTAAATGGATTTCTACCCTGTTAAATTTCCAC
The DNA here is from genome assembly GCF_017590135.1 of Pyrgilauda ruficollis. Classification (NCBI taxonomy): domain Eukaryota; kingdom Metazoa; phylum Chordata; class Aves; order Passeriformes; family Passeridae; genus Pyrgilauda; species Pyrgilauda ruficollis. The sequence goes on from NW_024525557.1 coordinate 30,007, forward strand.
TCTGCTTCATTGTCCAAAATTAACTATGAGCCTAAAACATCAGGACTTGAGTTGAAAGATACCTGAGTAACTAAAATATAACAAAATAATATAACATGGTCAAAGGGAGTCAATAACAAGGTAAAAGATAGATAATCACAATGGACTATCTCACCAAGGTCAGACTATTATCATGTCAGGCAGCTATATCATATAATCCTGATGTTTCATTTATCATATGTCAATTTTAAGCTTTCTAATTTCTGCCCTTCATTGCTTTTGTTAGAAGGAACTTTGCTGCTCTGTTGTGTACAAGTCGCCAAATTTGAAACGGAGTACTAATCAGTTTATACACTTCTGTTGCTGTGACAATACTGTCATTTAATTTAATAATTATTCCTGAGGTTTAATAATCCCTGAGGTTTACTCACTAGTGTATTTTTAGAGATTAATCAAATTGCCTCTTGATGTTGACTTTGATATACTAAATAAACTCTGTGTGTGTATTGGCTGGCTGCCAGGCACTTACCCAGCTGCTCTCTCAGGAGGATGTGGGACAAAATAGGATGGAAAAATTCATGAACCGTAATAAAGTCAAGACGATCACTGTCCTAGTCCTGGCCAGGACAGAGTTACTTTTTTTCAGTAGCAGAGTGTGGTGGGCTGTGTGTCTGTAGTCCCAGCTGCTGGGGATGTTAGCGTTCAGAAACACATAACCACAGAATGATTATATGCAGGTGCTTTTATTGAAGAGCTCTGGGTGTCAGGGGTACAGACCCAAATCTGACTCCGACATGGGTTCGGGATGAACACATTTTTATACCCTTATCGTTATATAACTACATATTAATTATTAAACTTATATTGTTTTATTGTATACATTGATTTCATCCAAGCATGGATTTTTGTAATTTCCGTCAAACCCCCCAAACATCGTTTCTCATTATTCTTGTTACAATTAAACAATAATTATATCCAATTACCAAACAATCATTGCATTTAATAATCATATCGTTTATCATAGTCATTAAATGATTATACAGGTGCAGTTTCGCATGATCCAGTAAAGCCTAAAATTTTCCCAGGGTCTACCAGGCCCAACCTTTCTTTCCAACTCCCCTGAATATCCCATGATTTTAGAAACATTTTATCCCTATACTATCAGGGAGACTGAGCCTGCCTGATCATTTGAGCCCCAGTGATGCTGTTTTGGTTTTAGTATTTTTTCTTTTTATATGTTCTGTGTATTTTTGCACATATATTTGTAGATTTATAACTTATTGTTTTAGTAGCTAATTTTCCCAATAATTTTCCATAGCCTTTCCCTAAAGAGAAACACAAAACAAATCATAGAACTTCAAGCCCTGGAGGGCACAAGGCCCATATGCTATCTTGGTTCTTCCTAGCTACCAAGGTTAAGAACAACTCTTTGAGATACATTTTCATAGACAATGTACAGATAGTGCCAAGGGAGGAGGTCCAGTGAAGGGGCTTGACCTGGGGGAGAATTGCATCACCACTTGTCCTCCTAATTGGTGCTTTTTATCAATTATGCTAATTTCCTAAAACCTATAAAAATATACTCACTCATGGGGGGTGGGTTTTTGTGGACATCTTTCCATAACTGCCCCTGAAGGCCTTCAAATAAAGATCCACTTTTATATTACCTCCTTAGTAAAATTATCCTGAGTTTCATTTTTAGGTTGGAGAAAAGGCAACAGTTATTCTGGCAACCCAAATGGGACAAGGGAACCTGGTACCCTTCCTCTGGATTAGAAACATCATGCAAAGAATTATTTCCTGCCGACAATCTTAACAATTCCCTGCAACAGCCTGAAGTTGAGATACCATGGTTCTGAAACTTAAGTGATACGTAACAAAAGGTTAACCGCAAGTAACATTGCTACAAGATTCACATGTAAAACAAGCAAGATAGCAAAGCAAGCAAGATAGCAAAGCAAGTGAGATAACAAGAGTGTCTTAGGTTGGAAGTGGGGGTGTGTATTCTATTTACTATCTGTTAGAGGTGGGGCAGTTATCTTCTGTTAATTGGGCAGTTTGCTTTATATATTCCACAACCAATCCTCTCTCCGGGAAATATCTTCTATTAATGGGCCATTGAATCTCACTGCATGACTGATAGAATTACATCTTCCCTTGTGAGATGCTCTGCCCAGGGGGAAGACACAAGCATTCCTACCTGGATATAATCTGAGACTTGGAACACCAGAGCCAGCCTTTTCCACTGGATTCCCAGAGGAGCAGCCCTTTCCCACTGGATTCCCAGAGGAAGACCAGGCCCATCCACACCCCCACTGGATCTTCAGAGGAAAACTACACCCTTCTACAGGATCACTGCTTCAACAGAACCACATCTGTCACTCCAGGAGGACTGCAGCCACCATTTAATCGGACTGCTACCAACACCCTGACCAACAGGGTGTCAGGTCATATATTCTGACTCTGTCAGTGGGTTTTTTTTGTTTTGGTTTTTTTGGGGTTTTGTTGTTGTTGTTGTTGTTGTTGTTTTTACTATTGCATTTGTATTTTTAATTTTCCTAGTAAAGAACTGTTATTCCTATTCCCATATCTTTGCCTGAGAGCCTCTTAATTTCAAAATTTTCATAATTTGGAACGAGGGGGTTTACATTTTCCATTTCAGGGAAGGCTCCTGCCTTCCTTAGCAACACCTGTCTATTCAAACTGAGACAACAGGCTTTTATACTTTTACAGTTCTGGCATCTAGCCTTGTTTGTTTGCTTAGGCATAGCCTTTTGTGTCAGTTTCCCTTCTTATCTCACCAGACTGAAGCCCAAAACTGGGCAAGAAAATAAAACTCTATAGTCAGATGGCTACAGAGCAGGTATTTCTTTATTCAGTACTGGGAGTGAGGGGGATCTCTCTGCCAAAAACTCACTCGATCTTCTTTAGCCTGCAGTTAAATTTTTAAAGTCCTTCCGTGCAGTGTCATGATTACAAGATATCAGCATACTCATATTAGCATAAAGCTGTGTTATGGTTTTACAGCAGTTTGTTGCTTTCATGCATACATCAGTTCCTTCTGTGGTGGTTGTCAGTCTTCTGGTGGTCTTTTGATGAAGATTTTTGTAGTCTTCCTCACGTTTGAACTTTTTACCTCTATCTTCAGCACATGCCTGGTACTTCCTGTTTTTCAGACTAACTTGTTTTTAGCTAATTTTGCAGTTTGCAAGTTCCATTAAAACTTGCTGTCTTGCTCTTGATGGCGCTTGTTATCTCACTTGCTTTGCTATCTCACTTGTTTTACCTGTGCATCTTGTTACAATGTTACTTGTTGTTAACCTTTTGTTACATATCACTTAGGATGCAATACCCCCTTTCTTTTTACTTGTATGAATTCTTTCACAAATTATTGTGTGTTTATTCTCCAGAAATATGTTCTTCTTTCTACTCTATGTCTCAATTTATATCTCTTCCAATCATCATAAGACATTGTGGTTCACTGACGGCACCACGAAAAGCACTGGCTAAATATGTAGGTACACAAAATGATTATTCCTAACAACAAGATTCCCGTGAATAATTGTTTTAACCAATTTAGATTAGGGAGCCAAGATGTGTCTCCCATAAGTGAGTTGACCAAGATGTATCATCCCTTGTTACTTTATGGAGTATCTTTGCATGTTGCCAGATTGTATGTATATCTGTTTTTATTTGCCCTGATTGATTTATGTAAGTAACTGGTATTTATCAATGTACAGACTCCTCCCATTTGTGCTGTGATCATATCTAATTCCAGCAGACCAGACCTGAAGGACGTGCCTCTAGAGAATCCAGATTGGGAACTGCATACAGATAGAAGCAGCTTTATGAGAAATGGTAAGAAAATGGCACGCAACGCAGTGACAACCGCAGATAAGGTAATCAAGGCGAAGGCTTTGCCATCAGATTGTGGATGCGACAGTTTAGTCAGAGAGAGAGAAACAGATAGTTTTCCCAGGCATCAGGCATCATCCTGGGGAAAGAGGTGGGAACGCTCAGAGAAGGAATTAAAACAATTCTTAAGTCTCTGCAGCTGATAATTCTTTAGCCTGATATCGTAGCTTAACTCCCAGTATTCTGCTAGGCAAGAAGACCAAACATCCTAAAGGCCCCACAGTTGGGGACTGGAAAGCCTTACGCTATCTTGAGAAACCAAGGGTCTTTCTAGAACATATTTTGTAAACTATGTTCAAGCCCCATCTGGGGGGAATACTTTAGAATAGGGAGATGTTATGCCATTCATTTAAGCTTCTCATTGGGGAATCTTTGCCAGATATGCTAATTTGCAAGGTCTATAAAATTGTATATGTGGTATAACGGGTGTGTGCATTTTGGCGTATTCCACCTTGATGAATTGTTGCACCATAAGGATCCTTAATAAATAACAAGATAAAACCCCTTTTATCCCTTAACTGTGTCTGGCTCATAATTCTAGGGCCAGAGAAAAAGGCATCAGGAGGGGTTGACATCTTATGAGTTTATGCTACTGGGGCTACTCAGTGTGCCTTTTGGCTCTCTCATGTGTTGGGAAATGTTTATTGTACCTATGAGGTGAACTAAACACATTTGTGTTTAAGTATAAAGACATTTAATGAACATCACACTGTACAGACCACTACTGCCATAAGTGGTTCTGTAGGGAGTCTGCAGAGATACGCATGAGATGATTCCTTATATAGACTTGCACCAATCATATAATTAGGAGTCAATACTGTGACATTTTTTATCATATCAGAAAGGGAATTTATGCTCCCTTATGTGGAATTGTTCTGCCCCTAGCATTCCCACTTTTAGCCAATTTGACTGGTTCTACATTTAGGCCTTCTTGCCTCCCAGGCCAGATCATTCCTGGGTCATGAATTACCATTGCTGAACAGTTACAGTTTGAATTTCCCCTCCAAGTGTCTGCTGAGATACTGGGCAAGGGAGATACAGACAGCTGTGTATGCCCACAGTTGACACATCTTTGTTCTGTGAGAGGAATTGCTGTAGAGAGCAGCTCAAACCATGTATCATGACAGGGTATGATAAAAATGCCACAACTCTAAGAAAATACAGTGGTAGTCCTAATGTGGTGTGATGGACTAAACTTGGCTGGATGTCAGGTGCCTACCAAGTGGTTTTATCACTCCCCTAGTCAGCTGGACAGGGAAAAGAAAATATAAAAAAAGACTCATGGGTTAAGGACAGGGAGAGATCACTCACCAATTACTGCCAGGGGCAAACCAGACCTGACTCAGGGAAATTATTTTAATTTATTGTAAATCAAATCAGAGTAGGGTAATGAGAAATAAAAGCAAATCTTAAAACACCTTCCCTCCACCCCCTCCTCCCAGGTGCAACTTCACTTCTGGTTTCTCTACCTCCTCCCCCTAAATGGCACAGAGGGGCAGGGAATAGGGTTGAGTCAGTTCATAATGCTTTGTCTCTGCTGCTCCTTCCTCCTCAAACTCTTCCCTTGCTCCAGCATGAGGCCCCTCTCACAAGAGACAGCCTTCCATGAACTTCTCCAACATGGGTCCCTACCACAGGCTGCAGTTCTTTATGAACTACATCAGCATGGGTTCTTTCCATGCGTCCTTCAGGAACAGACTACATTGGTCTCCCATAGGGCCACAAGTCCTGCCAGAAACCTGCTCCACAGGGCTCTCCAGGGGGTCACAACCTCTTTTGAGTGTATCCACCTGCTCCGGCATGGGGTCCTCCATGGTCTGCAGGGTGTATATCTGCTCCACCATGGACCTCCATGGGCTGCGGGAGAACAAACTGCTTCACCATGGTCTTCACCACAGGCTGCAGGGGAATCTCTTCTTTGGCACCCTGAACACCCCCTCCCCCTCCTTCACTGAACTTGGTGTCTGCAGAGTTGCTGCTCACACATATTCTCATTCCTCTCTTCTCAGTCTGCTGTTGTGCAGCAGCTTTTTCCTCTTCTTAAATATGTTATCACAGAGGTGCTGCCACCATCACTGGCTCAGCTTTGGCCAGCAGCAGGTCTGTCTTGGCTGGCATTAGCTCTATCAGACACGGGGGAAGCTTCTGACATTTTCTCACAGAAGCCACCTGTACTGGGTTTGCATGGCCAAGCTTTGGTAATAGGGGGGGCAACAGGGGTGGCTTCTGTGAGTAGCTGCTAGAAGCTTCCTCAATGTCTGTCAAAGCCAATCCTTGGCAGCTCCAAAGACAGACATACCGCTGGTCAAGGCTGGGCCAATTAGAAATTGTGGTAATGGCTCTGTGATAACATATTTAAGAAAAAGAAAAAAAGCTATTGGGCAATTGTAATTGCAGCTAGAGAAGAGCAGAGTGAGAATATGTGAGAGGAACAACTCTGCAGACACCAAGGTCAGTGAAGAAGGAGGGGATGCACCAAGCACTGGAGCTGAGATTCCTCTGCAGTCTGTGGTGAAGACCATGGTGAAGCATGTTGTCCCCTACAGCCCATGGAGGACCACGGGGATGCAGAGATCCACCTGCAGCCCGTGGAGGAGACCCACGCTGGAGCAGATGGATGCCTGAGAGGGGGATGTGACCCCATGGGAGGTCCATGAAGGGAGGAGCCCACACTAGAGGAGCCGGTCCTTGAAGGACTGCACCCCGTGGAAGAGTGACCCATGTTGCAGCAGTTTGAGGAGGACCATTGCCCATGGGAAGGACTCATGTTGCAGCAGTTTGCAGAGAACTGTTGCTCATGAAATGGACTCATGTTGGAGAAGTTCATGGAGAGCTTTCTCTTGTGAGAGGGACCCCATGGTGGAGCAGGGAGGGACTCCTCTCCTTGAGCAGCAGGAGAAACAACTGATGGTAACCCCCATTTCCTGTCTCCCTGCACTGCTGGGGTAGGAGGTAGAGCTGGGAAGGAAGGAGGGGTGGGGGGAAGGTGTTTTTAAGGGTTTATTTTACTTCTCATTATCCTGCTCTGATTTTGTTAGTAATTAATTAAATTAATATCCCTAATCCTAGCCTGTTTAGCCTGTGATGGTATTTGGTGAGTGATCTCTCTCGGTCCTTAGCTCAACTCATGAACCCTTTCTTATATTTTCTTTCCCTTGTCCAGCTGCAGAAGGGAGTGATAGAGAGGCTTTGGTCAGTGTCTGGCATCCAGCCAGAGTTTACATTTTCTTTTCTTGAAGGTCTGACCTGGATGGTATCAGTTCTCATGGATGTATTACACACATCTCTGAAGGCCTTATGAATGCCAGAATAGAATTAACTGCTTTTTATACTAACTATCCTGGGATATGCTATTTCCTGACAAAGCAAGGGTGAGCATCTGAGCAGGTGGCATGACTCCCTCCTCTCCTTCCTCCAGATTCTTCTCTCAGTTGACTTCAAGAGTGTGGAATGCAGGCTTCGCCCAGCTCCCTAACTCTATGGACCTGAAAAGAGAAGAAAGGAATCTCCTCCTGGCTTTTTTTTTCCTGACACAGAAAGATCTCTGGTGGACAAGGAGAGTTTGTCCCCAGGACTGTGCATAGCACCAGCCTAAGTCTAATTTCCTAGGTAGTTCAAATGCCCTGCTAAGATGATTTTGGAAAACACTTTCATAGCAGGATGCAACAGATGTGAGGAAGCTCTAGGAGTGCCTTGCTGACCAGAGCCTGTGGTGATGAGAACCATGTAGAAGAAACATACCCCACATAACAGACCACAGCTAAGGAGGACCTGCCAAGCCTGCTCCACTGGCTGCCCCACCACTATCCACTGATTCACCCTGTCGCCTTGGGCTGCCCGTGAGGGGCCGCAAAAAAACTATATACCTCGGGCCATGCTGGGCCATGAGGCCCACAGACTGTGCCTGCCCTGCCTGGCCACCCCCAGCAGAGTTCCTGCAGTGCCAGGGGGTGCTACAGCGCCGTCTGCCTCGCTAGACCCTGGCGCTGCGGCCATGTCCAGTGGAGGTTTCAAAGTCTGGCGGCGGAGACGCAGGTTGTATATAAGGGCTGAAAGGCTAGCTCAATCTGCTTAGTTGCTGCTTGATCTCCTTTGTTTCCTGGTTTATTTTTTTCGTTGTGCTGGGCCCAGGCAGTAGCGTGGAGCGAGCCGGCCTGCTGGATCTGTTCCCATCGTCGCACCAGCATCACTGAGGTCGCCATTTTAACCTCCTCCCCACCCTGAACCCTCCTGACTGAGCTCGCTACACTGCAGAGGGAAGGCGCTTTGCTGGTGGCAGCATCTGTGTTTGGCGTTCAGCTGTGGCAGGGAAGTGGACTGGGAGGACAAAGATAGGCTAGCACCACTCCTGCTCATTGCGTGTGACCACCTAGCTATCACCAGTTTCCTCCACTGATTTTGTCTTCATCCTCTTCCACCCTGGGGCACGGGACTCCTGAAAGGAGGGGGAAAAGTTGCCGTGGAGAGGTGGACAAGGAGAGACTGCCACTGCGGACAGCAGTGAGTGATGGGAGTAACAGGGATTTGGGTTCCCCCTGCCAGCCTAGTCGGCCATTTTACGACCCCCTCCTTCCCCCATGAGCCAGACTCGCGGCCTCGCCAGCCTGCCCGCTATCATGGGTGCTGCTGGGGCTGGATTGAGTAGGGGGATGTGGAGCAGGTACCTGCAGCCAGTGGTGAGTCAGGCTGCGCTTCGTACACCGGAACCAGTCACTCCCTTTCCCCAAGTGGGTTAGCGCTGGCAGTCTCTCCTTGTGGAGTCCCCAGCTTGCTGGCAGCAGTTCCTTACTGAGGAGCCCACCACTACAAGCCCTCAGCCCTGCAGCTGGGCTGGGCGAGCTCCCCGTGAGCGGCGGCTGGGCCGCCGAGGCCCTATAGTGAGACAATGTGAGGAGAAGAGTTAGTCCTCTTGCAGGAGTACGTATACTCAGAACAGGTAGGCTCTTTGTCAATATCTCGATGAGGATGGTCTCAAGGCATTTGAAAAAAGTTTTCTCCTGACACTCTATTAAAAAAAAAAAAAAAAAAGGCAAGAAACAGTGTTTCTGGTAGGTTATAAAAAATAAGGGTGTTAGTGGATGGGTGGTTTGTGATTATTTTTATTTTTTTTCCCAGGGAGGTAGATGTGAGAGCATAGTGAGTTGAAGTGTGGTGCTTTGAGCAGGTTGCTCGGTAGTAGACCTTCGGGAGGTCAAATCTGTGCAGAGACTGAGCTCGGCCCGTGCTGAACACAGTGTGGTGGCCTGGCCTGCTGGAGATGCTGCAGTGCTTCTCTCTCAAGCAAAAGGGACGAGTGTTACCGCAACCCACACTGCCTGTCCTTCCACCCCTCCACCCCTGAATTTTAAAATAACGGTATAGCTTCTAGTACAGCACTGTGAAATGCAGAATGTCACTCTAAAGAAAAATTCCTTGAAGCTACCTATTAAACCAAGTGTTCAAAGGCTATTTGGGATGTAAGAGTGATAAACTAATTTTATATTCAAAGATCTACAATCTTATTTGAACTTGGTTGTTTGTAATGTTGGGGTTGTTTTTTAATTAAGCATTTAATTTTTAGTCTGTTATGTAGTATATGTTATTTCATGCTTTTATCAAAATTATAAATCCCCATCAGTTTTTGTGATTTCCAACTCTGAAATCAGATGTGAAGTAGATCATAGAATCATAGAATGGTTTGGATTAGAAGGAACCTTAAAAATCATGAAGTCCCAAACACTCTGCCATAGGCAGAGACACCTTTCACTAGACCAGGTTGCTCAGAGCTCCATCCAGCCTCACCTTGAACACTTCCAGGGATAGGACATCCACAACTTTTCTGGGTAGCCTGTTCCAGTGCCTCATCACCCTCACAGTAAAGAATTTTTTCCTAATATCTAATCTAAACCTACTCTCAGTTTGAAGCCATTCCCCCTTGTCCTGTCACTACATGCTATTGTAAATAATTTATCTCCATCTTTCTTGTAGGCTCCCTTCAGGTACTGGAAGGCTGCAATTAGGTCACCCCAAAACCTTTTCTTTTCTAGGCTGAACAACCCCAACTCTATCAGTCTTTCCTCACAGGAGAGGTGCTCCATCCCTCTAATGATCTTGGTGGTCTCCTCTGGACTTGCTCAATCAGGTCTATGTGTTGGGGACCCCAGAGCTGGATGCAGCACTCCAGGTGGGGTTTGAGCAGAGGGGAAGACTCACCTCCTTCGCCCTGCTGCCTATGCTGCTTTTGATGCAGCCCAGGACACGATTGACTTTCTGGGGTGCAAGTGCACATTGCTGGCTCATGTCCAGGTTTTCCTCCACCAGCACCCCCAAGTCTTTCCCGATCCATTCATCCCCCAGCCTATATTGATACCAAGGGTTGTCCCAACCCAGGTGAAGCACCTTGTACTTGGTCTTATTAAACTTCATGAGATTCCCATGGGTCCACTTCCTGAGCTTGTCCAGGTCCCTCTAAATGGCCCCATCCTTTAGGTGTGTCAACTGCACCACTCAGCTTGGTGTCATCTGCAAATTTGCTGAGGGTGCATTCAATCCCTTTGTCTATGGCATTAATGAAGATATTAATTAACATTTGGTCCCAATATGGACCCCTGAAGGACACCACTTGTCATTGATGTCCATCAGGACTCTGAACTGTTGACCACTACCCTCTGAATGCAACCATCCAACCACTTTCTCATCCATTTAACAGTCCACTCATCAAATCTATCTCTCTCCAATTTAGAGAGAAGGATGTTGTGGGGGACTGTCAAAGGTTTTACTGAAGTCCAGATAAATGACATTGCAGCCCTTCCTTTGTCCACTGATGGAGTCACTTGATCATAGAAGACCACTAAGTTGGTCAGGCAGGACTTGCTCTTGGTGAAGCTGTGCTGGCTGCCCTGAATCACCTCCCTGTCCTCCATGTGCCTTAGCATAGCTTTGAGGAGGATCTGTTCCATGATCTTCCCAGGCACAGAGGTGAGGCTGACAGGGCAATAGTTCCCAGGGTATAGTAGCAGCGTGCCCCTGATCAGGGAATAATGAGCATTGACTCCATGATTACAGAAGGCTGATCAATTGCTTTATTCTTACTACACTATACCACTAAGAAAAACCCATCGCCCTTGCCAGATAGTTCGATACACACGTGGATCTAATTGGTCAATGAATCCAAACACCATCACCAGAGTCCAGTTAAGCAGGCCATGTGGTCTGGGAGTTCTGGTTGAGCTGTTGCTTGATTCAGGGGCCGTGTGGCCCAGAATAAAAACTCTGGATTAAAACTCTCCATCAGAACTGACTCCTTTCTTCACCATCACCTTAAAGCTTCTCCGTCAGAGGATCTGAGGAGCAGACCCTCCACGGAGGAAGTTCTATCCCGCAAGCACTGGAGCTCGGGCATACCTGGGCTTGCCTCAACGTGCCCAGCTGCGACCCACAGCTAGCTAATAGTGTCTCTGGGGTGAAACACCACAGTTGCCGCTATTTGGTTTAGCAGTAGGGCCAGACAAGCCAAGGTCAGGTCCCATAGACTTATGTTCCTCAGGTGGTCATGAACCTGATCTTTACTTACAGTGGGAGGGACTTTGCTCCCCCAGTCCCCATCCTGCTGTCCATCCACTCAAGAAGTGTGGGAAGAGATTGCCATTGAAGACTGAGGCAAAAACATTGTTGATTACCTCAGCCCTTTCCTCATCTGTTGCTATCGGTTTTCCAGTGTTGTTTATTGGGGGCAGCACGCCTTCTTTGACCTTCCTTTTCTGGCTGATATACCTGTGGAAGCCCTTCCTGTTATTCTTTGCATCCTTTGCCAGGTTCAGTTCCAACATTGCCTTCGCTTTCCTCACCCCATCCCTACACAACTGAACTTCATCTCTATACTCTTCATGGGTCACTGTTGCGGTGTGATGTCATGGCTTGCCTCAGTTACCCCGGTCCTTCCCCAGGTGTGTCAATCACCTCTCCTTTCCCCCACCCCTGACCCCTGCTGAGTACTGTCTGTCAGTCCTGACATTCCAGAAGGGCATCAAGTAATTGGCAGATTCAAAGGATGCTCTCCACCCCTGGGGGGGCATTGGCCCATCCAGGTGTCCTTTTTCCCTAAGACCTCCTCCCCCCATACCTGGTTGGTGGTCCTTGGTTGACGCCCCCCCCCCCCCCCGGGGGCAA
>NW_024525557.1:43525-63839 GCF_017590135.1 Pyrgilauda ruficollis
GTGCCTGTTGTTAGCCCCCCCCCCCCCCCAGGGTAAAAGGATGAGCAGGCCATGTGGTCTGGGAGTTCTGGTTGAGCTGTTGCTTGATTCAGGGGCCGTGTGGCCCAGAATAAAAACTCTGGATTAAAACTCTCCATCAGAACTGACTCCTTTCTTCACCATCACCTTAAAGCTTCTCCGTCAGAGGATCTGAGGAGCAGACCCTCCACGGAGGAAGTTCTATCCCGCAAGCACTGGAGCTCGGGCATACCTGGGCTTGCCTCAACGTGCCCAGCTGCGACCCACAGCTAGCTAATAGTGTCTCTGGGGTGAAACACCACAGTTGCCGCTATTTGGTTTAGCAGTAGGGCCAGACAAGCCAAGGCACATCCCTTTCAGCAATATTGGTACAAACCAATAGGTCACCTTCCCTAGCTTATACTGCCTGTGCATTTGCTTCTTTCCCTTTAGTTTGACCAGATAGCCCCTACTCAGCCATGCTGGTCTCTTGCCTTTCTTGCCGATGGGGATTGCTGGCTCTTGCCTTAAAAATTTGCCAGCTCTATTCTAATCCCTTGTCCCTGAGGGCAGTCTCCCAGTGGAATTCCACTATCTCCCTGAAGAGCAGAAAGTCTGCTTTTCTAAATTTTACTGGACCCATATTTGTCATGACTGTGAACTCTACCAATGTATGATCACTGCAGCCCAGGCTGCCTCCAATCTTAACATCCCCAGTTAGCTCACTTGCATTGGGGGCCATCAGATCCAGTAACACATCCCCTCTGGTAGGACTGTCTGTTACCTGACTCAAGAAGTTATCCTCCATGCATTCCAGGAGTCTCCTGAATTGCCTACAGCTTGCTGTGGTACTTTTACAGCAGATGTCAGAGTGGCTGAAGTCCCCCAGCAGTACGAGAGCCTGTGAGCACGATGCTTCCTGTTGCTGAAGGCTTCATCAAGGAGGAAGAAGGTTCATCAACAGGTGCCCCCTTGATCAGGCAGCCTGTAGTAGCCTGTAGGCAACCAACTACAAGGTTCCCTTTGTTGCCTGTGCGAGAAATGACAACTCACTTTTTACAATTATATTAAACTTTAACAAAAATTACAGCAAAGGACTAAATAAGGAAAAATTACAGCGCTGGGAGCCCCCTGTGACTACCAGCCACGTGGCTCATCTACATAATGGATGCTCTGCCTTTTATATCCTTAGCCCCTCTGAAAGTTTTGTCAGTCAACTCTTTCTCTGCTGTCCACTGGTGGAGATTACTTTTTACATCTTGATTGGAGATCAGGTGTTGTTATGCTGCACCTCCTGGTAACAAGCCAGCCTCCTCTAAATGTCTTGACTACTAAGGCTATTACAAGGGGGGGAGGGAAAGAGGACTATGGAATGGCATAGTACAATAACATTATTATATCTATCTCTTAATTGTGACAACCAACTATTACATTACTTATCTATAACACCCGCATCTCTTATTCTGACCCACAGGCTTTCAACCTGCTTGTGGCTGTTCTTCATGGTGAGTAGATGTGCTTCAGCATGTGAAGGAGAAGGTATTAAGGCATGTGGTTCTTCATCACAGTTACTATATTCCTCATCCACTCTTATGAAATATTGAAATGTGTTCTTCCCAAATGCTGACACCAAAGTTGGAACCATCTAAAAAAAAAAGATAAAAATGCATTTTTTCCTAACTTTTTGTTATAGGTTAACTGTGTGAGGCAGCGAAGCACCACACAGCTGCTTGCTCATTCTGCCCAAAGTGGGATGAGGAAGAGAATGGGAAGGGTAAAAGCATGAAAACACATATGTTGAAATAAAGACAGTTTAATGGTATAGCAAAAGCTGCATGCAAAGATAAAGCAAATTAAAGGAATTAATTCACTACTTCCTATTGATGGTTAGGTACTTCCAAGAAAGCAGGGCTTCATTACACGTAATGGTTGTGGTATTCACATACTCTTTGAACGGAGAGAGACAATTCTCTCTCCCAGGATTTTTCCTGGGGAAGGCAGTGAGAAAGCTCAGAGAGAGAAGAGAAAACAATTCTTATCACTATTTGCTGCTCCTGTTGTTTGGCACATATGGAATATGTTATGGAGATTGTTTACAGAAAGGGATTTGTTAATTGGACTCTGCTGATGATTGTTTGGACTGATTGACCAATTAGGTCAAAGCTGTGTCATGACTGTCTGAAAGGGTCACGGGTTTTTCTATAGTACAGTATTAGTATAGTATGTGATGTAATATAATATAGCTTAATAAAGCATTTGTTCAGCCTTCTGAATCATGGAGTCACTGCACATCATTCCCTGGCTGGGGGACGGCTTGCATTGATAAATGGCTATTTGGGAAGACAAATGCTATAACTCTAAACTTCGAAATGGCTATTTGGGAAGACAAATGCTATAACTCTAAACTTCGTCCCACATCCGTCTTTCTCCCAGCTTTTTATTGCTGAGCATGGTATCATATGATATAGAATATCCTTTTGGTCAATGGGGGTCAACTGTCTCGACTATGTCCCCTTCCACCTTTTTGTTCACCCCCAGCATACTCACTGGTGGAATGGGTTGAGAAGGACAGTAGGCTTTGGTGCTGTGTAATCACTGTTCAGCAATAGCCAAAACATCAGTGTGTCAACAACACTGTTTTGGTTACAGATCGGAAAAATATTGCCATATGCTCCTATGAAGAAAATTATCCTAGTCAAAACCAGTACACTTTTTCATTATAGTGTCACTATATATTACTTCATTCACTAAAGGTCTAGAGTATCGGGGGGAGAGGCGAAGGTGGAAAAAACTTTCTTCTTTCTTCTGGAAATAGTATAAAAAATGGTAGTGAATTTTGGGAAATAAGTGCTTTTATATTAATAAACACATTGAGTTTATTGAGGAAACCCTATTCCATTTATTTCTGGCACTGAAAGCTTTTGCCACACTTTGGCAATACAGTCTTGCTATTGGAAGTGCTAGCCTAAAATGTTCACAGACTGCATTCATGCTTGTATTTGTTTCTGGATACCATCATAGAAAGGCTAGTGTATCTTTAAAATCTGAAATGTCTCTTCTATTGCCTTGGTTTTGTACTGTATGGTTACATATTTTTTCATGGACTGTCTTTTCTGTGCAAGATTTTCATGGTTTTAGCTTCCTGAAAGTGTGTGAGGAAGTAAGGGTTTAAAGTTCATACACCATATTTGCGTAACTTCAGTATGACAATTTAATTTTCAATGTAATAATTCAGGGAGTTGGAGCAAGGGTAAAAGAGTAGTTGGTTCACTTATTCAATGGAAATTGAATGTACTCTGTACAATTTAAGGGTAAAGGAAAAAATTTTGCATAAGATGTTGGTTGTTAACATCTCTGATGAAGGACTTATGGTAGGTTGGTGTAGTCGATTTTCTTTTTAGTTTAAGCTTAGGTAACTATTTTTCTACCTGTAGTTCTTGAGTTCTGCTTATTACAATACTCTTGTAAAGCCACACTTGGAAAATTGTGCTCTTCTGTTACTTAATTTTCTGATGCCCATTTGTACAAATACTTATTAATTTTTCATTATTGCTGTCCCTTGTACCCAGTATGTTTGTACCAGGCTGTCTTCCACTTCCTTCATTGTTAAACCTGGTTCAGCTTGTGTCTTTTGTTTGTGTTTTGAAGTAGAACACAGCTGATCAAGGTTGAACAACATCAGTGCATTACATGGTTTTAAGCCTAGCTGGAAATTAGGCACCACACAGCTGCTCGTTCACCCCCTACCCCAGTGGAATGGGGAGGAGGATTGAAGTAAAATTTTGTATGTTGAGGTAAGAACAGTTTAATAACTGAAAATTAAGCAAAATGCAATACTAATGCTAAATAATTATAATAAAAAGGAAATAAACAAATGATGCACAATGAAATTGTCCACCACCTGCTGACTGATACCAGACCTCCCCCTTCCCGAACCCAGATTGGCTGTCCTTCTAGGTAACTCCCCCCCAGTTTATAGACTGGGCATGATGTTCTATTGTGTGGAATATCCCTTTGGTCAGTTTGAGTCACTTGTCCCAGCTATGCTCTCTCCCAGTCTTAGGATAAATATGACTTAGCAAAAAACCAAAACATCAGTGTGTTATCAACGCCATTCTCATTCTGAATCCAAAACATAGCACTGTAACAGCTACTGAGGAGAAATTAACTCTACCCTATCTGAAATCAGGACACTGCAACAGTGTCACATTTGCTGTCATTTTTCACTGTAAAGTGCAACATGAGAAACTAAGTCACTTAGCCTTTGTGCTGGTGGAAACCATAAAGTAGAAGAAAGCTAGAAAACAAAGTTAATAATTAAGAAAATTGCAATTATGGAAATAAACTTTCTTTATAACCTATCTATATGATGAGTGTATTATCCATAAAATAGGATTGGAGAGTGCTTCAGGGAAATTGGCTGCTGTCTTGGTTTGAAAAGACAGGTGTCTGCTAAGGAAGGCAGGAGGCTCCCCTGAAATGGAAAATGTAAACCCCCTCCCTCCGAATTGTTATAATTTTGAAATTAAGGGGCTCTCAGGCAAAGATATGGGAGCAGGAATAACATTTCTTTATTAGGGAAGAAAATAAAATTAACAATGCAGTAATACAGAACAACACTGACAGTCAGAATACAACCTGACACCCTGTTGGTCAGGGTGTTGGTAGCAGTCCAATTGAAATGGTGGCTGCAGTGCTCCTGGAGTGACAGATGTGGTTCTGTTGAAGCAATGATCCTGTAGAAGGGTATAGTCTTCCTCTGAAGATCCAGTGGTGGTGTAGATGGGCCTGGTCTTCCTCTGGGAATCCAGTGGGAAAGGGCTGCTCCTCTGGGAATCCAGTGGAAAAGGCTGGCTCTGGTGTTCCAAGTCTCAGATTATATCCAGGTAGGAATGCTTGTGTCTTCCCCCTGGGCAGAACATCTCACAATGGGATGATGTAATTTTATCAGTCATGCAGTGAGACTCAATGGTCCATTAACAGAAGATATATCCCCAGAAGGAGGATGGGTCATGGAAGAGATAAAGCAAACTGCCCAATTAACAGAAGATAACTGCCCCACCTCTAACAGATAGGAATAGAATGTACACCCCCATTTCCAACCTAAGACAGTTGCTTGACTAAATTAGACATTGACTGGGTTGTTCTCCTGCTGTGTAAGGGGAAAGCAAATGAAAATGAGGCTCACAATGAAGTCCTATCTTTATCTACCCACATAAGAAGTTGCTCTCCCTCCTTTAAGTAGTGGAAGGCTGCATTGAGGTCTCTCCAGAGCCTTCTCTTCTCCAGGATGAACAACTCCAACTGTCCCAAACTATCTTCATAGGAGAGGTGCTCCAGCCATCTGATCATCTTTGTGGCCCTCTTCTGGAATCCATCTTGGAGATCCACATCCTTATGTTGGGGGTGCCAGATCTGGACACAGTACTCTAGGTGGGGTCTCACAAGGGCAGAGTAGAGAGGGAGAATCACTTTCCTCTACTTGCTGGCCACACCTCTTTTGATGCAACCCAAGATGCAGTTGGCCTTCTGGGCTGCAAGTGCACACTATTTGCTCATGTCCAGCTTTTCCTCCACGAGAACCCCAAGTTGTCCTCCACAGGACTGCTCTCAATGGGCCTTCTGCCAGTCTGTATTCATGTCTGGGATTGTCTCAACCCAGGTGTAGCACCTTACGCTTCAACTTGTTGAACTTCATTGGGTTCTTGTGGGCATACTTCTCACATGTGTCAAAGTCCCCATAGACGGCATCCCTTTATTCTGTTGTGTCACCTGTACTGCTCAGCTTTATGTCATCTACAAACATACTGAAGATGTACTTGATCCTGCTGTCTGTGTCATTGGTAAAGATATTAAAGAGCACTGGTCACAAGACAGATCCCTGAGAGATACCACTCATCACCGGTCTCCACCTGGTCATAAGACAAGTGAAACAACTCTCTGGCTGTGCCCATCCAGCCACTTCCTTATCCATCCAATAGTCCAACCTTCAAATCCATGTCTCTCCAATGTTGAAGGCCTTACAGAAGTCTAGGTAGATGACATTGGTTGGTCTTCCCTTTTTGACTATTGCAGTTACTCCATCATAGAAGGCCACCAAGTTGGTCAGGCACAATTTGCTCTTAGTGAAGCTGTGCTGGCTGCCTCAGATCACCTTCTTGTCTTTTATGTGCCTTAGCATATCTTCTAGGAGGATCTGCTCCATGATCTTTCCAGGCACAGAGATGAGGCTCACTGGTCTGCAGTTCCCTGGATCTTCCTCTATCCCCTTTTTAAAAATGGGAGCAATGTTTCCCTTTTTCCAGTCACCAGGGACTTCTCCTGACCACCATGACTTTTCAAATATGATGGAGAGTGACTTGGCAACATCAGCCAGTTCACACAGGACGCTGGGATGCATTTCATGAGGCCCCATAGATTTGTGGCTATTCAGCTTCATCAAGTGCTTCCAAACCTGCTCTTTGCTTATAGTAGGAGGGACTTTGCTCCTTGTCTTGATTTAAGACAATTTAAGGTGAACACTCTTGAATGAGTTGCCTCTCCTTATAGATTTAACCAATCCCTTTCCACCAATAAGGAGAAAACAAATACAAGCAGATACAAGTGAAAAAATAACAGTTTAGTAACAAGCAAAACAGCAACAGGCAAAAAAACCCAACAGTAAATAATCACTAGGTACAAAATTGCTAAATCACACAAACTCTACAGGAACAAAGAGAAACCCAAAATGGCAGAGTAACTCCCTTCAGCAAGATGGTGGCCACTATGGGTGATCTCGTGTAGGGAGACAAAGGGAAAATGGTGTCAGCCTCCCCCCTGCTTATCTCTCTGGTTGCAGCAGCTGGCATGCTCTGGTAGCTGGTACTTGATCAAGGGCTAGAACTCATGAAGGGACTTTACCTTCCTTGCAGCAGGAGACAGCAGAGAAGGTAAGACAAGGCAAAAAAGCTGGGCTGGGGCAACTCAGTGCCTTCTCATCAGCTGGGTGCTGCTGGCAAGCTGTGAGTGACCTAGACCAGAGCGGGGTTGCTCTGTTCTTTCTGGCATGGTGGTGTGACTGCTGACAGGCACTATTGTGGCAGCGACGGACCCGATGCGGGAATAATGTGCGTTGACTCCACGATTTCAGAAGGCTGATCAAATGTTTTATTAAGCTATACTGTACTACACTATACTAAAACTATACTATTAAGAAAAACCCATCGCCCTTGCCAGACAGTCCGATACACACATGGATCCAATTGGTCAATTAATCAAAACACCATCACTAGTGTCCAATTAAGAAATCCCTCTTCGGTAAACAATCTCCATAACACATTCCACATGTGCACAACAACAGATGCAGCAAGTAGAGATAAAAATTATTTATCATACTTTTTCTGAGCTTTCTCACAGTCTTCCCCAGGAAAATCCTGGGGAAAGTCTCTCTCTGTTCAGAGGATATGTGAATACCACAAGGCACTCCTGGAATTCACCTTGAGGCAGTCCAAGATGCAAGAGAGGAATTGTCATGGTTTTGCATGGGAGACATTTATGGAAGTGATGCAAAGCTTTTAGCCAATAGAATGCTTTACATGCCTCTGTGAAAAACACGTTAAAGATGAAAGAAACTCGGGAATTTCCTCTTTCTCTTCTGGCCATCAAAGAGGTAACACGCCCCGGCCTCCATCTCAGCCAGGCCAGGCCAGTCGGCCCCGGCTGTGGGGCTAGGCCCCTTCCCCCAGGGCACCCGCAGGCCCTCCCATCAGCTGCCAGGCAGGGGAGGGAGTGCCATGGGCTGGGCCATGGCTGTGATTTTCTAGCATCTTGCCGCTAGCCCAGGGCCGAGACGAGTCAGCCGGCCCCCATGAGCAGCCCTGGGCCAAGCTGGCTCTGCCAAGATTCTACCACCGCAACCACCAGGCAGACTGGGCAGGGGGAAGGAGAAGCGACACACATTCCCCGCCAACAAGAGGGACTTCTCTCCCCAAGTGAACTGAAGAAAGACTATTCTAGAGGTGGTAAACTGACTGAAATTTTAGGTTTTGTTTCTTTACATTGTCAGTGGGAAAGAAAAAGTTGTCAGGGGAGGAAAAGTGTTCTGAAGGTTTTGTTCTGATTCTTGTTACTCTTTCTTTTCATTACTGTTAATAAATTTTTCTTTATACCCTTTTAAAGTTTTGAGCCTGCTTTGTCTTTCTCCTAATCCTATCTCACAGCAGGAAGTGAGTGCATTGGTGATTGGCCAGCACCGAACCTGCCATACTCTTTGGTGCATTGGCTGGGAAATCTCAAAATTGGCAAAATCTCAAATTGGCGAACGAAGACCCCTACAGGAACAAAAGAGAAGCAAAAAATCCACAAACAATGGTTTGAATGAATGCCTTGAACGAAGACCAAAAGACGAGAGCCCTCGTCTCCAGTACTCTGACTTTTTAAAGGGACCTTTTAAAGGGACTGTGGCACCCACACCCCCCCCCCACCCCGCCCCGCGAGTCCGGTTCTGGCCATAGCATTGGCTCTTAAAGAGACAGTAACAATTTTTTGGCACAGATATGGACTACAATAACACTTCCCCAACTCCCACCTAGAAGTTCAGGAACTTGATAGATGTGGGAAGCCTGACTGCCGGTGAAGACTGAGGTGACAAACTTGTTAAGTACCTCAGCCTTCTCCATATCTGTTGTCACCAGTTCTCCCTTGTCATTTACCAGGGTGGGGGGCATGTGCTCTCCTTGGCCTTTTTTTCCTGACATACGTACTTACAGAATCACTTCTTGTTATTCTTCACATCCCTTGCCAAGTCCTGTTCCAGCTTTGCCTTGGCTTTTCTGACCCTATCCCTACACATTTGAACCATATTCCTATCCTCTTCCCAGGTCACATGTCCCTGCTTCCACTGTCTGTGCATTTCCTTCTTAATCCTCATTGTGAAGAGCAGATCCTTGCTCAGCGATGCCAGTTTTCAGCCTGCCTTGCTTGATTTTCTACACATCAGGATGGAGAGCTCTTGCACTCTAAGAGAAGTGTCTTTAAAAAGTTGCAAGCTCTGGTCAGCTTCTTTGTCCCAAAGGACAGTTTCCCAGAGGATCTTATTTACCAACTCCTTGAACATCATCTGTAAGTTTGTTCTTCCAAAATTCAGGGTCCCAACTTTCTTCTTTGCCAGGCCTGTGTTCCTGGGGATTGTGAACTCAACCGGGGCATGGTCATTGCAGCCTAGACTGCCTCTAGTCTTACCCTCTTGTGATTTAGGAATGGTATTCTCTAGTGTTCCCACTGAAACCATATGCTGTTTGCTCAGAACTCCTTCCCCCTCCCATGTGCTGGACTGAAGAGAAGAACTGGAGACACAAAAAGCAAAGATCCCATGTTGAGATAAGATCAATTTACTGGGAAAAGCAATGACATAAGAAAACAAACAGTAACAGCAACAATATTGATGACAAAAGTGTACAAGAGAAAGATGAGTGATTCACATCCAAAATGCTCATTGCAGAGCCTGACTGCTCCCTCTACCATGCTACCCTGACCCGGAAGTGAGCCCTTCCTCTGTTCCCAGAAAATGACATGAAGTGCTATAAAATAGCCACCTCATCCTAGACATGTCCCCTTCTGTCTACTGCAAAAATTTACCCTGTCCTGGCCAGAACCAGGACATTATCCACCCCTTATTCTATATCATCCACATCATGCCCAGATCCTACACCTTCCAAATATATACATAGATGTACACATATACACAAGCACAGGTATCATTTCCATAGTCAATGGCCATCCCTTCAAGATGTCTGTGGAGTTCATTTAGTCAATGACTGTGGATTATATCTGTCCTAGATATTTTCCAGGGCAGAAGGGCTGGTGTGCTGTTGGATGTTTCCAAGCTGCATCAGAAGCTCATAACTACTCTATCTGGAGTGGTCCATACTCATTGTTCATGGTAGTTATGGCATACAGTGGCAATGTCATTCAGCAACCAATATAATACAATTCAACATTACAGACTGTTCTCACCCAAAAAACAAATCCCATTGAGGTACTCATCATGTTTCCCCATTCCCCTGCATTACCCACCAAGTGCACCCAGGTCCTTGGGCAAAAACAATCCCACTGATGGGTTTGCTTTTCTTGAGGCAGGACTAATCCAAACTGTCTTCCCTAATATATTCATCATATACACCATCGGGACTTTATCCCCTTCTATGGTACGTGGGGGTTTTAATTGGGCAGGGCCAGCTTGATTGGTAGAGCCTGGAGTGTTAACTAACCAGGTGGCCTTCGTTAGATGTAAATCCCAATGTTTGACCACATATTGCTGTAGCTATGATATTTTATTAAAAATCCTTTCCTAGGATTTTTCCCCTCTTGAGGAGCTAGGAGCTCAGGAAAGAAATGTAAACAATAACTATCTGCTGCTGTGGAATGCAACAGGTGCATCTGTGATTGGTCCATGTGGATTGTTTTCAACTGATGACCAATCACAGCCACCTGTGCCAAGGCTGTGAGCAGTCACAAGATTCTTGTTATGCATTCTATTCTATTCTTGTTCTTTGTAGCCTTCTGATCATCTTTTCTCTCTGTTCTTTTAGTATAGTTTTTATGTAGCATTTTAGTATAATATATAACATAATAAATCAGCCTTCTGAGAAAAATGGAGTCAAGCCTTGTGTCTCCACACATGGGGAGTTACCGACACATTGCTTTCACCACCCATTGCTTTCAATGTGATTTTTAGAAGTCCATTGTGCTGTTCTATTTTCCCAGAGGCTGGTGCATTATAGGGAATATTATATACCCACTCAATATTGTGCTCTCTGGCTCAGGTGTCTTTGATGCGATTTTTGAAATTAGTCCCATTGTCCAGCTCAATTCTTTCTGGGGTGCCATGTCACCACAGGACTTGTTTTTTGAGGCCCAAGACTGTTCCAGGCAGTGGTGTGAGGCACAGGGTACATCTCCAGCCATCCAGTGGTTGTTTCAGCCATTGTCAGCACTTAACGCTTGCCTTGGTGGGTTTGCGGGAGTGTGATGTAATCAATTTGCTAGGCCTCCCCATATTTATATTTCAACCATCATCCACCATACCACAGGGGCTTTACCTACTTTTCCTGCTCGATTGCAGCACATGTTTCACAGTTATGGATAACTTGGGTGATAGTGTCCATGGTTAAGTCCATCCCTCAGTCACGAGCCCATCTGTATGTTGCATCTCTTCCCTGATGGCCTCCTGTGTCATGGGCCCTCTGAGCCAGAAAAAATTCACCCTTATGTTGCCAGTCCAGATCCACCTAAGACACTCTAATCTTGGCAGCCTGATCCACCTGTCTGTTGTTGCAACGTTCTTCAGTAGCCTGACTCTTGGGTACATGTGCATCTACATGATGTACTTTTACAACCAGCTTTTCTACCCAGGCAGCCATCTCCTCACAATTTAGCAGCCCAGATGGGCTTACCTCTGCGCTGCCAATTGATCTTTTTCCATCGGTCCAGCCACCCCACAGAGCGTTTGCTACCATCCATGAGTCAGTGTAGAGGTAGAGCACTGGCCATTTCTCTCATTCAGTGATATCTAAAGCCAGCTGTCTTTCAGCTCTGCAACCTGATTAGATTCACCTTGTCCCTCAATAGCTTCTGCAACTTGCCATGTAGGACTCCATACAGCAGCTTTCCATTTTCGATGTTTGGAATTGTCAGTAAAGAGAGTGCATTGCTTTTCATTTTCTGGTAGCTGATTATATGGTGGGCCCTCCTCAGCATGTTACATTTTCCTCCTCTGATGATGATGATAGTCCAAAATTTTCTCCTTCAGGACAGTTTGTGTTTACGGGGTTTCTTATTTGAACTCACTGTGTGATCAGCATGACCCTCTTAACTCCATGCAGCATTATGTGTGGCAGGGACTTTCCCTTTGAACATCCAGCCCAGTACTGGTAGTTAGGGTGCCAGGAGGAGCTGTGCTTTGGTGCAAATCACTTCTGAAGCCGTTGGAACTCCTTCATAAGCTGAAATAAGAAAACTAACAATAACAGTAAAAATATTAATAAAAGAGTGTACAAGAAGGGCAAATGATTCACAAGCAATATAGTTCACCACATGGAAAACCCCCGACAATACCCAACCATGCTGTCATGCTCCCCAATGTGGAAGAGACTCTGTTCCCCCAGTCCCCAACAACTGACATGAGGTGATATAGAATAACCTCCAGGTCCTGGCTAGTGGAAAAGTTAACCCTGTCCTGGCTGGAACCGGGACACCTGCAGATGACAAAGTCCTGATGTGTTTAAATTAGACTATGCTTGTGTGTTAAAGTGAAATATGTACTAGGATGATCCTTTTGCATAGCTAATATATATTTATCTTGTGGTCTAGGGAATTAAATACTTGCCAAAACAAATAACCAATAACTAAGTTTACCTGTCAGAAGAATAGAGTAAGACACCAGGCTATGGAAAACAGATTAGCTGATGTCAGCAAAGTGATTTCCCAAGCTTAAACTAGGAAGCATCTGATGTTAAATCCATCATGATCTATGCCTTGTAATTAATTTTGCTGTGTTTTCTGTGGTTTGTTCTGCAGTCTTCATCAGTGTTGTTTACAAAAGCCTTGGAGGAACCTGAGAATACTTCCTGATGTCAAGAGCTGCAATGGTTGCTGCTGTCTTTTTCTTTATAACTTCATTGTGTTAAAATGCACCAAAAAGGACTGTCATGATTTAACCCCAGCTGGCAACTAAGTACCCCTCAGACAGTAGGATGGGGAGGAGAATTAGGAAAAAAAAGTAAAACTCGTGGGCTGAGATAAAAACAGTTTAGTAATTGAAACAAAGTAAAATGTAATAATAATTATAATAATGTGAATAATGATGATGATTATAATGATAATAATAAAAAGGGGGGGGGGAGAGAGATAAAACCCAAGAAAAACAAGTGATGCACAATACAATTGCTCACACCCACTGATTTATACCCAAGCCTGCCTCTGAACTGTGATCAGCCCCCTTCCAGGTAACTCCCAGTTTATATACTTAACATGATGACCTATGAAATATCCCTTTGGTCAGTTCAGGTCAGCTGTCCCACCATGTTCCCTCCCAGCTTTTTGTGTGCCTGCTCACTGGCAGAGCATGAGACACTGAAAAGTCCTTGACTTAGGGTAAACACTACTTAGTAACAACCAAAACATCAGTGTGTTATCAACATTATTCTCATACTGAATCCAAACCACAGCACTGTACCAGCTAGTGAGAAGAAAATTAACTCTATCCCAGATGAAACCAGGACAAGTGATAAAAATCAATCTCTGAAACAACCTCCCCAGGGATGTGGTAGTCACCATTGCTGGAGGTTTTGAAGATGCAATTGGACAGGGTGCTAAGTAATCTTATCTAGGCTCCTGTTGGGGGTTGGGGTTTTGTTCCTGTTCTTTCCTTATCACCTGTGGAATTTCTTCCCATTGAGTTACTAATGGAAAATGATAGATGAGTGCTTGAGACTGATGGGGGAGGGGGAAGTCCTTTGGTTTTTGGGAGTCTCTCTCAGGGGAGGAGGGGGCAGGGCAGACATACCCGGAGATTCGGGCTGGGGGAAGGGGCTGGGGGCAGTTCGTAGCTTGCTCTCGCTCTCTCAGCACCAGCACCGGAGGGGAGACAGGCTGCGGGCACAGTGGGGAGAATTCGGCACCACTGCGAGGTTCCGCCCCTGCTGCCTTCTACTGAGGATGATCAGACCTGCAGCTTTAAAAGAAGGGGAGTTTCGCTGCCACCACCATAACCCAGTGGGGAACCTTTCTTCTGCTGCTGCACCCCGCATCCCCCTGCCCTGCCAGGACACCCCACAGGTTCCAGCTATTTGCCATGGAGTTTTGGGACATTCTTGTTCACTGCCCCAGGATTTCTGCTCATTCCTGCGTTCTGGCCTGCTGCTTCTGAGAGTCCTGCTGGCGGCACCGGGAATGGCTGCCATGGGGTTTATGGAGCAAGCTTCTCTTCCATCCCTTCCCATCTCGGTCTTGGACAAAGCCACCATTGCCATGTGCTCCCCAAGCCTGCGCTGGAGCGCCCCCTGCAGCCACATGGGGATCACTGCACCTGCCCTGTCTACCAGGAGCCTGCCAACGCCCCTGTTGGATGTGACCGTAACTACACCAAAGGGGAAAGTGCCGCAGCTGAAAAGGCTGTCACTGGGTTCCGGGATCTGTTTGTTCTTAATGCCATAGTTGTTGTTTGTTTGCTTTATTATACATACTAGTCAAGAACTGTTATTCCTATTCCCATATCTTTGCCTGAGTATTGTATTTGCAGGGAATGTCCCGATGAAGGCAGGAATGATGCATCTGACTCCATGTTCTCAGAAGGCTAATTTATAACTTTATTATACTATATAATATTAAAGAATACTATACTATACTAAAGAATACAGAAAGGATACTTACTGAATGTTCGAAAGATAATAATGAAAACTTGTCACTCTCTCCAGAGTCCCTACACAGCTTGGCCCCAATTGGACAATGAGTCAAAACAACTCACACCAGAATCCAATCAGGCAATCACCTGTGGGTAAGCAATCTCCAAACACATTCCATGCATGAGCACAACACAGGAGAAGCAAATGAGATAAGAACTGTTTTCCTTTTCTTTGAGGCCTCTCAGCTTCCCAGGAGAAAAATCCTGGGCAAAGGAATTTTTTCAGAGAATGTGAATGCCACATCTTAGCCTTCTCACTATAATTAAAATAAAAAGAAACTGCATTTGTAATTCTGCTGGGCCCATGCAGAAGAGAGAACAAACACATCTCGAGAGGTCCCCTTAGCAATTTGCTAGTTGTAAATCAGAACCTCAATCAAGTGCTGACGTAGAATGATCAAGGAGATTCTTTACCTGTAGAATATCTACTTCTATCATACCTAAAACAAGGTTTACAATATAAGAAACCCAAACAACATGCAAAGAATGTTCATTGTTTCAAGTCCAAACAGCTGAGTTTCAGGAAAAGGTCCATTGACTGGAGATGTTGATCTCTGACATCCCTGAAAGTCCCTTCTCTGGTCCTGAAACAGACTTGCAGAATCCTGAAACAAAGAACTGCTAATGAAAATCACCAACAATTATTAAACATCCATTGATAGTTCTCAAACAATATTGAGAAAATTTCTGGAATTCCCTGGCCACAGCCCTTAATTGAACCACTTGGGCTGAGGCTGACTTGCGGCTTTCCAGCACTTTGAGCTGGTAGCTTTTTCCACCTTTTTTTTTTTTTTTCCAGAAAGATCAGCAGCAGCAGAGGGTTTTTTAGACTCTGCGGCACTGGGCAGGGAGGAGTCCCTGGCCCTGGCGCTGGTGGGCGTGCCAGGGAAACAAGACCCACCCCACAGAGCGGTGGCCCAGGCCTGGGCCCCGGTGGGCTGGCCAAGAGGCCCAGACCCGGCCCGCAGGGCGGGGTCTTTGTTCCCACAGCCCGCCCCCACCATGCTGCCAGTGTCTCAGCAACATGAGTGACCGAATGCCTCCTCCTCCTCCCCCCAGAACCAGCGATCTGTGTCGGCGGCTGGGAAGGAGAAGTTTTCCTGGGAATCTCCATCCCAGATCTGGGGGTCCCACTTGCCCAGAACAAGCGAACAATGCCTGCTTTCTGCTGTGCCTCTCTCCCCTGTCATTCAAATGACTGTGTTCTTGCTCTCTGCTTCTCAGCACCACCCTCATTCCCTCTGGGCTTGGGACCAGAGGCAGCACTTCTGGAAACCACCTCCCCCACGCCTCTGGCGCACACGAGGGGGAGCCAGGCATCCCAAACTGTCGTTGTCAAGGCGATCACGAAACAAAACAGAGACCACAAGCAGTCTCAGATGGCAACTCTTTATTGTCGAACATGGCTGACCTTTTATACACTTTCTAATTGTTTATACTACTTCTACCCTAACTATTGGCCACAATAAATCAACATAACACCATTGGTGAAAAGTTACAGTGACTTCAGCTAACTTTCTAAAACTACTTCATCCAGCTGCAAAGTTCTCTTCTTATCTTTCTTCAGTTCTTCACTTCTCTTGGTCTCCTTGGTTACAGCCTTGGAGAGAGCTCCTTATCAGCTTCTTCTTTCTTCTCAGCTTCTTCTCACTCCTTTAGCTAACAAGCCCACTGTTAGTCCCTTCCACACCAAACCCCAAGGAGAACTCCCCGTCCAAACACTAGTTGGCCTGTGAAAAATGCTTTTTTCCCAGAAAAACACTGAGTTTCAAAGTGTTCATTCTTGCGGCACCGGCTGTGAGCAGTCGAGCTGTTCCGCCTCCGCTGCAGGACAGGCCGGTGTCTTTTCTCACTGTCCCAGCCACTGCCTCAGGGGCAAACAGCTTGGGACAGTGCAGGCTCTGCTGCTGTGGGAGGGGGTGGCGGGCTGGTAGCAGACACCAAATCAGATCGCGGAGCAGCTGGTGCTGCTTCTGCAAGCACTGCGTCAGCCGCCGTGGCTTCCCCTGGATTCAGGGGCGTAAGCACCAGCGCGGTCTGCATTGCTGCTGAATTGTTGCTTAGCAACACACTGGAATCCTTGAGGGGAGGTTCCGGAGATGGTGGGAGTGGTGCTCAGGGAGGCCAGGCAAGCCGGGGGGTGTCCTCAGCTTCACAGCAGGCATCCTGACAGGAAGCGGGGCCGGCAGGGGCCGGCAGGGGCATCCAGGTGGGCAAGGTCACCGCGATCGGAACGATGACAGGCTGTGCTGAAGGCGTGGCCGCTGGCGGGGTCGGTGGAGTCTCTGCGGCTGCCGGAACATTTTCGGGATGACACACAGCAGCGGAGGCACGCCCCTTCTTGGTGGCCAATATGGCATCATGCTCACTTGTGGTGGGTTGACCTTGGCTGAATGCCAGGTGCCCACCTAGCTACTCTACCACTCCCCAGTGGGACAGGGGAGTGAAAATTGCTTGTGCTACACAGGATGTTCAAAGGGAAAGTCCCCTCTACCCATCATATAACCTATGCTATGTGGTGTAAATGGGTAGTATTTACCATAAAGTGGGCTTAAATGGGTGTGACGGGTTAATCTTGGCTAACTGCCAGGTGCCCACCAAGCTGCTCTATTACACCTTTTCCTCAGTGGGACAGGGGAGAGATAATATGGTGAAAGGTTCATGGATTGAGACAAGAACAGTACCAGGTCCTGTACTTGAGTCACACCAACCCCCTGCAGCTCCAGGCTAGAGAGTGGCTGGAAAGTGCCTGGTGGGAAAGGCCCTGTGAGTGCTGGCGCCATGGGTTGGACATGAGCCCAGATGTGCTCAGGTAGCCAAGAAGGCCAATGGCACCTGGCTTGTATCAGAAATAGTGTGTCTAGCAGGCCCAGGACAATGCTTGTCCCCTGTGCTGGGCACTGCTGAGTCACCTCCAATCCTGGGGGCAGTTCTGGGCCCCTCACAATAGGAGAGACATGGAGGTGCTGGAGTGGCTGAGGGAGCTGGGGGGACTCAGCCTGGAGAAAAGGATGTTGTCATTGATTGACCCTGGCACAGTGCCCGTGCCCCCACACACTCTTCCCTTGCCCCCTCTCGTGGGACCACATGTCCTCCATGGAGCTTGCTCCATCATGGGTTCTTAAGAGATTGCAGCTTCCTTCAAGACACATCCACCTTCTACAGCATGAGGTCCTCCATGGGCTTGAGGGTGGATATCTGCTCCACCATAGAACTCCATGGGCTTCAGGGGGATAGCCTGCTTCACCACTGTCTCCCTCACAGGCTGCAGGGGAATCTCTGCTCCTGTAGCTGGAACATCTCATCCCACTGCTTCTTCACTGACCTTGGTGTCTGCAGAGTTGTTTCTCTCACACATTCTCACTCCTGTCTCCTGGCTGCTGTTGTGCAGAATTTTTCCCCTCTTTTTAAATATGTTTTCACAGATACGCTACCACCATCGCTGATTGACTCAGTGGCGGGTTCATCTTAGACCTGTGTGGAACGGGATCTTGTTATGATACGCTTAATTATAATTGTGGAAAGAACTTCAGGTTCCAATATTCCCTGAAACAAGATTAAAACTCAAAACAAAGTTATATGTTGATACCAAAACCACCACATTGTTTACTTTATTAACTGTAAAAGAGGCAAAGAGGAAAAAAAGGGACAAGTAGAGAAAAGTTGGAAAAAGCTAAGATTACTTTAAAAGCATGGGATAGTTTACCAGCCACACTTGCTACCTTCTCAGTGAAGGAGGGAGGGAGAGGGAGGTGAAGCAGTTTCTGCCTTTTTTTTTTTCCTGTGCTGCTCAAAATAGCTTTATCCGCATTTCCAGCCTCTGAAGTTAATGCAGCATATCTGGAATGCAGCTGCTTGTCCTCTGAAATGCAAACGCAGATCATAGTCCCTGCGAGTTTCTGCTTTCCCCAGGTTGGTGGTGTCCAAGGCTGGCAGTGTTTAAGCTTTTTGAGGCTTTAAAAAAGTTTTAGCAGGCAGTGGTGATGAGTAGGGGGAAGGTGAAGGTCAGAGTTTCCATCCTTCTCTTCCTCCTCCCTGATTTTGCACAGGTTTTGACTTCTTTTTTTATGGACCTCAAGGCGGGCTGCTCACGGTCTGTCCCACACGTAGCCTTCAGGTGTTCAAAGTGATTATGATAAGCAGACACAATAACGAAGCACTTTTTGAGGCATTTTTCTTATTATCAGGTCTTTACAGCTCTGTTGGACATGGGGGCAGCCTATGCCATCTTCTCAGAGAAGCCATCCCTGCACCACCACTGCCCCCTCAAAATCTTGCCCCAAGTGCCCTGGAAGAGTTTGTGGACTGGCCATAAGGCAGACATTTTTGAGGATTGCTTGTCGAGCTTTTGTGGGTCTAGGGTCTTCAAAGAGACACGAGCAGTTGTAGGTTGCTATAAGGTTGTTTATTGCATGAATACATCAGTCTAGAAGGCAAAGAGGTCAAGGTGTTAAAGACTGTGTTAAAAGCTTTCTAGTATAAAATTCTGAGCTGCTGCAGCAACTGCTACCTGGCTAAGAGTCCCTGGCGTAGAGTCCAAGGCTCTGAGCAGGAGCAGCGGCAGCAGGCTATCTTCTTGTTCCGTGGTGTTGATGATCGTGGTTGTGGTGATCGTTGACAATGAAGATGATGATGAAGATGATGAAGATGGTGATCCTTATACCCCACTACAGGGCTTTTATTTGTAAAACATCCAATTAGCTAAAAACACTATTCTAAAACATTCTTTCTAAACAAATCTGAACTTGATTATATTGTGCGAAAGTAGTACAAAAGTAGTGTCAGTTCTTACCTAAAAAACTACTTATATAATATTATCTATTTACGCAAAGGGGTCCCCATTCGGGGAGGTAATAACAAAAACTCCTCCCCACCCCCATCATCCAGCCAGGTACAACTTCAGAATAGGTATGAGGTCCTGGATCTAGAGACCCAACTAGATGATTTAGAAGAAAATTATCTGCCCAGTGAGCCCCCCAATTATGATTCATCTGTAAGATGGATCACTACCTCTAACATCAAGAAGAAAAGAAGGGTAATCATAGTAGGTGATTCCCTTCTGAAGGGAACTGAGGGCCTCATATGTCGACCAGACCCATCCCACAGGGAGGTCTGTTGCCTCCCTGGGGCCCGGGTACAAAATATCACTGAGAGACTTCCTGGGCTGATTCAGCCCTCTGATTATTACCCACTGCTGATATTCCAGGCTGGCAGTGATGAGATTGAAAAGAGGAGTGTCAAGGCAATTAGAAAGGACTTTAGAGTACTGGGTCAGGTAGTTGATAGGGCAGGAGCACAGGTAGTATTCTGCTCAGTCCCTTTGGTGGCGGAGGAAAATGAAAGAAACAAGAGAATCCGCATCATGAACAAGTGGCTTAAGGGTTGGTGTCATAGACAAGATTTTGGATTCTTTGATCATGGGGAAACTTTTACAGCATCTGCTCTGCTGGAACCAGATGGGGTGAATCTCTCTGTTAAGGGCAAAAGGTTTTTAGCTCATGAACTGGCAGACCTCATTGAGAGGACTTTAAACTAGGTTTGAAGGGAGAAGGGGATGCAGTTGAGCTATCTGGAAGCAGGCCCAAGGGTTGCAAGGCTAAGTTAGGGGTGAAGTCAGTAGTCCAGCTGAGGTGCGTGCATACCGATGCATGCAGCTTGGGCAACAAACAAGAAGAGCTGGAGGCCATGGTGCAACTGCAGAGCTATGATGCAGTTGCCATCACGGAAACATGGTGGGATGACTCACATAGCTGGAGTACTGCACTGGATGGCTACAAGCTCTTCAGAAGAGACAGGAAAGGAAGAAGAGGTGGAGGGGTGGCCCTTTATATTAAGCAGATTTTGATGCCATAGAAATTGAAACTAAGGAAGATGGAG
>NW_024525558.1:0-1363 GCF_017590135.1 Pyrgilauda ruficollis
TTTTTTTTTTTTAATTTCACTAATCAGCAGCACAGGATTTTTGTTGCCAAATTTAAGAATAATGTGCTATACTAGAATACATTTCAGATTTAGGATGACGTCTTTGCAATCACATGGATTTAACACACCTATAAGAAAGAAAATATTTGCTTTCTACACAGCTGTAGGAAATTTATGTAGGAAGACTTTCAAGTCCTCATTAAAAATTATGCATTGGAAGCTTTCAATCTGACAGTCCCTTCAAAAGAAAAACCATCCATAAAATAAAATTTTCAACATTTTTGCAGGCAAAAAGGGATTCACACAACTTTTCACCAGGCCTCCTCTCTACAACAATGTTAGAAGTATTTACTGGACTACTGACATAGGATTTGTTTCCCTCTAAAAAAGGAAATCAGGCACCTGACAATATCAACTGTTGTCTTCCACAGACATGAGGCAAGGGGAGCCCTTAGAAAATACCAACCTTAGATAGGTCCTGACTAAATATGTAGTACATAATCCTAACCCTACTGCACCAGTAAATCACTTATACCACTTTCAGTATGATTTTTTGCAATTACAAACATGAATTTAGTCTTCTTGTACTAAAGTATAACGAATGCACACCCAGTTTTAACACCCCAGCTGGGAGAGCATAAAATTCAGCTGAGAAGGTAGTAATATTCTGAAACTGCTTACACAGAAATACAGGCTCCTACTGGATCATCCCCTTTATTTTTCTAGAAAAGGGATTCCTACAATGAAAAATGTTAAAATATCCAACCACGCTCTTGTCACTTGCAACTAAAAATCTGTTGTCAAGTCATAGTCATGATTTTCTATTATCTAATTTACATGGAAAGTACTTTTTTTTTTCGGATTTATGAAAAAATACTGGTGTTTTCTGTCAGGTCTGTACACAAATAAGTGCACTTGTTGGTGTGAATTTGAATAGGCCTGGATCCATGAACTTTTATGTTAAAATTTAAAAAGTGCTAAGAAAAGGCAAGTTTATGCCTTGTATGAAAGGAGGAAAAAACGTTTTACAAGGTGTAATCTCCAAGTCATGCAAACCCCAAAATTAATTTCAGCAGTGGAATCCTTTCCTACCTGTTACTGAAGAGGAGAGTAAGGCAAGACAACCATGCAACAGTAAGAGACAGCTTTGGATGTTGACCCATATTTGTCAACCATAACCAAAAAAGCCTTGCTGTATCATGTTTTATTCTCATGTTCTACCCCCATCTCTACTCCTCTAGATCCCTTCTATGCTTCATCCCAGCCTCTGACCTAAACCTCACTGCATTAGAAGATGGCCACATTTTTTTCCCTGGCACTCACTGACTCTCTTCCAAATGGAAGCTGGCTCCTAAATTACCAT
>NW_024525559.1:0-1362 GCF_017590135.1 Pyrgilauda ruficollis
CTATAGGATTTTCTATGGGTCCGAGTGACCCTATAGGGTATTCTATGGGGCAGGGAGGTCCTTATAGGGCAGAGGGGTCTCAATAGGGCTGGGGATCTATGGGTCCCAGTCACCCCTATAGGATTTTCTATGGGGCAGGACGGGATCTATGGGGCAGGCGGATCTATGGGGCAGGAGAGCCCCTATAGGATTTTCTATGGGGCAGGAGATCTATGGGGCAGGGCTATCTATGGGTCTGAGAGACGTTATAAGATTTTCTATGGGGCAGGAGAGTCCTTATAGGGCAGGACGGGATCTGTGGGGCAGGGAATGGGATCTATGGGGCAGGCGGATCTATGGGTCCCAGTCACTCCTATAGGATTTTCTATGGGACCGGATGGGATCTATGGGGCAGGAGATCTATGGGGCAGGGTGGAATCTATGGGGCAGATTCGGAATCTATGGGGCACAGGATCTATGGGGCAGATTTGAGATCTATAGGGCAGGATTGGGATTCTATGGGGCAGGAAGTGAAATCTATGGGGCAGGATGGGATCTATGGGGCACAGCGCCCCCTAGAGGATTTTCTATGGGGCAGGATGGGATCTCTGGGGCACAGCGCCCCCTAGAGGACCATCCCTCCCCATCAAAACCCCTCCCCCACCTCTAACCCCGCCCCTTTTCTCTCTCTCCCCTCCCCCAGCCCGCCCCACCCCGCCCTCCCTCTTCCCATTGGCCGCCTGCTCCGCCGGCTCCGCCCCCTCCCGCGCCATTGGCTGCCTGGCTTCCGGCTTCCTCCCCTCCCCCGTCACCTTCAGCTGGAACCCCGCCCCCTCCTCTGGCCCCGCCCCCATCCCGCAGGTCTTCAGCCAATGGGGGCTCTTCAAGGCCGGCAGCCGGATCCGAGTTCCGGAAGGTTCCGGAAGCTCCGGGGTCTTCACCTGCACCGTCCGGCACGGGGCCACCGGGACCACCAAGAGCGTCGCGGTCAGAGGTCAGCGCGGGGGGAGGGGCCGACAAAATTCGGGGGTTTTGGGGTCTTCGAGGTCTTCCGGTTGACCTCAAGTTGGGTTTGGGGTCTTGGGTTGGCCAAATTTTGGGGTTTGGGGTCTTGAATTGACCAAATTTTGGGTTTTGGAGTCTTCAAGTTGAGTTTTGGGGTCTTTGAGGTTCTCCAGTTGGGTTTGGGGTCTTGGATTGACCAAATTTTGGGGTTTGGGGTCTTCAAGATCCTCCAGTTGGGTTTTTGGGTCTTCAAGTTGGGTTTGGGGTCTTGAATTGACCAAAATTTGGGTTTTGGGGTCTTCAAGTTGAGTTTTGGGGTCTTCGAGATCCTCCTATTGACCCCAAGTTGGGTTTGAGGTTCTCCAGTTGGGTTTTGGG
>NW_024525560.1:0-1362 GCF_017590135.1 Pyrgilauda ruficollis
AAAAAATGCAAAAGGTAATAGACATGCACCTACCAAACCTACTTGGAAAAATATGCTGGCAGCACTCTCATGACAATATTTTGTGCTTTCTTGTTTTTTTGGTTTTTTTTAATGAATTCTGTGTGCACCTGATAAGCAGTGGATCACAGAAGCTCATACCTTTCACCACAACAGGAGCATAACAGACTTCATCAACTCCATATTCTGACTTGAGTACAGCAGCTGCTGGAGGTCATTGAGCATTTTTAAATGCAAACTCATATCTTCTATGAGAAAATTCAGCATATCTACCATGCACCCTGTCTAAATATTCCCAGTCACCTCCAAATTATTTTCAGGATGTTTCCTGGCATGAGAGATCATGCTAACAGCTTCATTACCTCTGCTGTGCAGCAGCACTGTATGGACAGCGTGCAGAGCCTCATCCAGGCAGGGAAAACTGTGCAACTCCCCAGCTTTAACAGAAGAACCATTGCTCTCTCTCAGGATGTGGATGAGATTGGAAAACTGTTTCAGGTGAAGCCATCAGAACGTTAATACAAACAGTTCTGTGTGCAGTTATTTTTCAGCAGTTGTGCCTGTGCATAGCACTGCTGCTTCATTAAAGAAAACTGATAATGATGCCTTTGACATGGTTCCTTCATTTACAGATTACACAATAATGGAGCTTGGTGGTCTCTATTGGTAATCCTGAAAATTTCATTCAATTCATGTTTAACTGTGAAAGATCTGATTTTTTCAGTAAATGTTTACCTAAACACTCGCTCACTGAACACAGTAAATTTTTATCTAAACACTCACAAACACAGAATATAATAGATGGTGTAGAGACAGCATATTCTTTTCTCCCAGCAGTCTCCAAAATTTCAAGTTCATTCACTCACCTTTCGAAAGCTAAATTTCTGTAGCTATGGATTACTCCTAGTAATAGTTGCTGCATGGAGAAACACTTCTCCTTCACTGTATGACCTAAATTAATTTGCCAGGAATTATTCTTCCTGTTAAATTACAATAAATAGTAGCAATCTATGTTTCAGGCTTTCCTATTATTAGTGGGCTCATCTGTTTTACAGCCTCTTAACCCAAGTGGTGAGTTGTACATAGTCAATGAAATTGGAAATTTAACAGTATTTTAAAAAAGAAAAACAAAAAAGAACAGCATTGAGACATTTGCTTTGACACCCTATTTAAAATATAAAATACGAGGTTTTCAAAGGAAAGATCAGCACAAGAAAAAGTTACCCTTTTCATAAAAAAACACACAACTGACCCAAAGTATTTCATGTTTACATTCCAACACCTTTTAAGAATAAAGCTGATGCCTGAGCTGATCTGTTCTCCAAGGCAGTGGGGCTTTTTTTT
>NW_024525561.1:0-1362 GCF_017590135.1 Pyrgilauda ruficollis
GTGGAGAGCTGGGAAGGGTCTGCCCTCCCCAGCTCCATCCTGGAGCCCTTGCCAAGTTGGCACAGCCAGGCCCAAACGCGCTGGCGGGCTCTGGGACACAATGTCACCGTGGTGGCCACACAGGGACACAGCGACAGGGACAGAAACTCCCGGGAAAGGCCTGGCTGCTGGCACCGCACAGCCCGGGGGTAGCTGCAATACGGAAAAACCTGGAAGCGCTTGCCAGGCCCGCGGAAGGAAGCTCGGCAGCGCTCGGTGCCGCCTGGAAAAGCGGCCCGGAGGGAGGGGAGCCCGCGGCAGGCAGCAAAACACGCCGGGAGCTTTGTGCTGAGCAGCCCCGGCAAGGCTGCGCCGGAGCCCCGGCAAGGGGCTGAGCCGGAGCCGAGGCTCGGCCGCAGGGGGAATTCATCATTCGCTGTAATGAATTGGGGTAATCACCGACACGAGCAGGTAACTCCGGCCAAAAGACCCGGCCCTGCTGCGAGCCGGAGCATCCACCTCCCCTCCCGGCATTATTGTCAGCGAGAGCGGAGCCACATTCCAGGGATGCACAATCGAGAATCCCTTACAAAACCCAGCTATTTTCGCTGCGACAGCGTGGCGATCTGTCGCGATAGGAGCCGGCAGAGCCGGGAGCTGTTGAGTCAGCCCTCCCCCTTACCCGGCCGGACGCGTGCCTCCTGCCCTGGGCCATGCTGCCGCGCTCCAGAGATTCCCGATCCGCAGCTCTCGCAGCTCACGGCCGGCAGCATCCAGCGGCGCTTCCCGGCGTCCCGGCCGATCCCAGCATCCCCGCGCCCCCCTCCCCCGAGGCTCTGCCGGCCGCTACAAGAGGGAGGGAAGCCCTTTTCTGGGCGAGGATGCTCCGAGGGAGGGATACAGAGAATTCCAGCGCTGCCGATGGAGCCACTCTGCGCCAGTGCCGCTCCAGACTTGTCACGGCGCCGGCGGCTCGCTGGGTCCTAACGCTCCCCGTAGGAGGAGGCACCGGGCCGCTCCAGGCCTCCTCCTGCTCGCCCTGTGCTGGCCACGGGGCAGGGACACCCCGAATTCCTCCGGCACGGCTCCCGCCCTGACCCCAGCCAAGGCTTGCCCCACTTGGTCCTCCCTTCAATGGAGAATTTTGAGGAAAAACAACGCCCTGGAGAGCGGGGTTTGTCCCAAATCCCCGGGAGCAGCACCCGCGGGTGGATGGAGCTCAAAGGGTTAATTAGGGCAGCTGGAATGATCACTGATTGTCCCGCTCCTGGCTGTGACAGGTGACATTGTGTCCCATTGTTCCTGGCTGAGCTGACAGATCCCAAATTCACGCCCTCATCCCTCTTCTGGGCACTGCTCCCGCTGCTAATCAGGCTAACGAGG
>NW_024525562.1:0-1361 GCF_017590135.1 Pyrgilauda ruficollis
TAAAATTTCCTGCTGAATTATGAAAATGTTTTAAAATTTCCTGTTGAATTATGAAAATATTTTAAAATTTCCTGTTGAATTATGTTCATATTTTTTAAATTCCTGATAAATTTTGTTCATATTTTAACATTCCCTGTTAAATTATGTTCATATTTTTTAAATTCCCGTTGAATTATGTTAATATTTTTTACATTCCTATTGAATTATGTTGATATTGTTTTATTTCCTGTTGAATTATGCTCATATTTTTAAAATTCCTGATTAATTTTGTTCATATTTTTTAAATTCCTGTTAAATTATGTTCATATTTTTTAAATTCCCGTTGAATTAAGTTTGTATTTTAAAATTTCCTGTTGAATTATGTTCACATTTTAATTTCCTGCTGAATTGTGTTCATATTTTTTAAATTCCTGTTAAATTATATTCATATTTTAATTTCCTGCTGAATTATGTTCATATTTTTTTAAATTCCTGTTGAATTCTGTTCATATTTTAAATTTCCTGCTGAACCACATTCATATTTTTTAATTTCCTGTTGATTTTTCTAAAATTTGAATTTTTTAAAATTTTTAAATTAATTTTTAAATTTTTAAAAAAATTTTTTTAAACTCCTGTAGATTTAATTTTTTAATTTTTCAAGGCCGGGGTTGATTTTGAGCGTTCTGACGGAAGCCCTGACGACCAGCGCAGCTCTGGGGCTCAGTCCCGGCTGAGCAGGCGGAACCTCGGCCCCGGTGCACCGGGACAGCACCGGGACAGCACCGGGAGCGATTTCCGCCCTTTTACCGCCAAAAACTCCGCACAGCGCACCCCCGAGCCGCCCTCACAGCCGCGTTCGCCCCAGTTCAACAAAACCAGCGCGCACCGAGCGCGGCCCGGTCCCGCCGGTGCCCCACGCGCTCCCCGTTCCCGGTCACACCGGGGGCCGGAGCACCGCCGGGGGGAGCGGGAGGGCGCGGCCGTGCCCCTGAGGGAGCCGGGGGGTGACTGAGGAGCCCTCGGAGCCCCCTCGGAGCTCCCGGTGCCCGCTCGGTGTCCCCGGTGCCCCCGCACTCACCGGGGCCGCCGCCGGTCCCGCCGCGATGACGGCGCCGCTACGGGAGGCGCTGAGGGACAAAAGAGGCGTGGTAACGCAGGGAGTGAGCGCGTGGGCGTGGCCAGGGGCGTGGCCTCGCCGTGCCGGCGTTTCTGCGGGAGCGCTGTTAATTTGTTTAATTGATTTCATCCCGCCACGCGCAGCGTTTGGGGGGGGGGGGGGGGCAGCGCGGGTTTGTGTGCGGGATTTCAGATACGGGCAAGTGAAATCAGAGCGGAGGGGTGGGAGGGAGCGCTGTGGGGCACATCTGGGGGCACATCTGGGG
>NW_024525563.1:0-1361 GCF_017590135.1 Pyrgilauda ruficollis
CTGATTGAAAAAACTATGAAGATCAAAACCAAAGAGTTACCATTCAAAACATTTTGTGAGCTCTAATATAGCAATCTAATAAATAATGTAATGAGACCTAATAAAAATGAAATTGTTAAAATTATTATACTCTAACATAGCAACACTAATTATACAGTACATAACACAAAGTATACAGTAACACAAGATTTTTCAAATGTATTTCTCAAAAAGCCATTTGAAAAGTTGCAAAGCTGAAGGCAGCCAAAAAGTACAGTGTATCCATTTTATCTGCTACTCTCATGTTTGTTGTTGTTATTGTGATTCCAGCAACAGTATTGGTGTATTCTTCTGTGGACCCAAGGCTCTCTCTAAAATCCTGCAGAAGACATGCAACTCATATTCATCAGTTGATCCAAGAGGAGTTCAGTTTCACTATAACAAAGAAAGTTTCTAGGCTGTACTTCTTAACTGTACAATAGATATGACAAGACTGTGTATTTTTTCCCCCATCTTCTCCCATCCTCTACTCATTCTGCAGCATTCAGGCCGGATATTAAGAGCTGCAAATTGAAACAGATGTATGGACTTCAGTAGAAAAATGCCATCCTATGGCAGCTAAAGATTTTGACCCCCTCCTTAGCCTTTTCATTGCTTACTTAATGATGCTGTGAATCCCTCTACACCTGTGTGAAAACACACACAAACCCTAACCTTTGAAGAAAAAGGCATGAGTAAAATGGATATTCAGAGCTGTACTTTGCTGTTGTGTATGATTGCAGGCAATACATTCCTGCTGTTTAAGTCATGCCCATTGAAAGCATTTCCTTCCCGGTTTTCTGATTTTACACTTCCACTGCACATACATCCATATCCACATTACATTTTGTACCACAGCAACATCATTTCTATACACTCTGTCAAATTCCAAAGGAGTAAATTTGTTTTGCCCCACCAAGCTATGCATCATTTAAACCTGACATTTCCATGGGAATGGTGTCTGTGTATCCCATGGACTAATATGTACTTAGGTTTAATAGACTAAGGGAACTCTGGAAATTTTTTGCACTCTGCAAATGGATCTCGTGAGACATGCAAGTGAAACTGTGGAAAAAAGTTTCATGATGGAATGACTGAGGTAGGAAGGCACCCCTGGCTTCTACTCCAAACCTCTTGCTCAGAGCTGGTTCTGTGAAGAGAGGAGAGACATCAGCATTCTTCCATTCCTCAGGAACCTTCTCCCATCACCATGACTATTCAAAAATAAAGAATGGCAAGTTCCCTTAGCACTTGTGGATGCATCCCGTCAGTTTCCATGGACTTGCTTAAAATATCCCTAACCTGATTTTTCTTCACTGGGGGTAAGAATGAATTTTTTTTTT
>NW_024525564.1:0-1360 GCF_017590135.1 Pyrgilauda ruficollis
CACAGCCCCCCAACCTGCCGGACGATGCTCTTGACGCAGGGCAGGGGCAGCCCCTGGTAGTTGGATTTGATGATCCAGCGCAGCAGCTGGTGCCCCAGCACCTCCAGCACCATGCAAACATCTGGGGGGGGCAGTCAAGGAGCCCCCAGACCCCTGGGACCCCCCCCACAGGGTGGGAAACTCGGGGTACCCCCCTCAAAGCCCCCCCCAGAAGGATACGGACACCGTTGACCCCGGAAATCTTGAAGTCGTCGATGAGCTGCACGATGTTCTCACGGTTGGGGTCGCTGGGGTCTGAATCCCGCACCTGGGGGGGGCACGGGGGGGTCACGGCGGTGGGTTTGGGGGTCCCCGGTTTGGGGGGGCCGGGGGCACTCACACATTTCAGCAGTTTGATCTCGTCCAGGGCCGTCTCCGTGTATTGGGGGGCACTTTTCACCACCTTCAGCGCCACGAAACGTTTCCTCCTGCCCGGGGCGACCAAAATAAAATAGAGAACCCCCCCCAAAATTCCAGGGGAGCCCCCCCTGAGCCCCCCCGGGTGTGCCCGCACTCACCGGAGGTCCCAGCAGAGCCACACGGTGGAGAAATGTCCCCAGCCCAGCTTGCGAACCACGTGGTAGCGCCCGTGGAAAAGGTCCCCGATCCGAACCGGGTAATACCCCCCTGGGGAGGGGGCGCGGGGGGGCGCAACTGTCACTCTGGGGTTTGGGGACCCCCCCCCCGAACACCCCCAAAAGGAGCGGGGTGTCCCCACCTTTGCAGTAATCCCGGGGGTCCTCCTGCTCCCCCTCGTCGGAGCCCAGCAGTGACTCGGACAGCGACGGCAGCGCCGGGGGGGGCTCTGGGGACACCTCGCCGGGGGGGCTGGGGGTCCTGGGGGGGGGCAGCAAAGCTGGGACCCCCCCAACTCTGAAACGGCTCCTCAGGGACCCCCAGAAATGCTCAAGACTCCAATTTCCCCTCAGGGACCCCAATTTTCCCCTCACACTCCCCCTCCCATTGCCTCCCTCAGGGACCCCCATTTTCCCCTCATGTCTCCCCCAAACCCTCAGGACCCCCCCTCACGCTCCCCCTCCTGGGGGACCCCCATTTTCCCCTCAGGATCCCCCTCAGGATTCCTATTTTCCCCTCACAGACCCCACTTTCCCATCAGGACACCCCTCACAAACCCCATTTTCCCCTCACAAACCCCATTATCCCCTCAGGATCCGCATTTTCCCCTCAGGACCCTCCTCACAGACCCCATTTTCGCCTCAGGATCCCCATTTTCCCCTCACAAACCCCATTTACCCCCTCTCACACCTCACTTTCTCCTCACAAACCCCGTTTCCCCCTCACAAACCCCATTTTCCCCTAT
>NW_024525565.1:0-1359 GCF_017590135.1 Pyrgilauda ruficollis
CCAGGAGCACCCATCTGCCTTCAGCATTTCCTTTTCCCCCATAAATTTGTTTCTCCCCAGCCCTGGTGGGAAGGCTGTGACATATTTTTCTGAGGAGGGCGTGAGGGCAAAGGGGACAAAATGTCCTGGGACATGCTGGAGAAGGAGAAAGTGGAGGCGGAGCAGCCTCAACTGTTGCACTAAAGAATCAGGAACACAGCAAAGATCCAGCGAAAGCCACCAGGAAGAATTACAAAAGGTCATGGTCAATGCTGTATTTCATGTCCAGCCCTGAGGAAAGACAGTTTTTCTTGCTGAAATATCACAGGTTCCTTTAGGAAACCTTATTTATTAAGGCCATGGGATGTTTAATAATGACAGCTTATCTTATGCTGGATATAAAAGAGCTGCTGGAGTAAGAGCTGCCTGCACAGAAACCCCACAGTGTGATGGTCAGATTCCCACAGCCCCAGAGCAGTATTCCTTGGGAGCAGCTTTTGGGTCATGGAGGCAAATTTTGGAATCTCTCATTGAAGACTACCAAGAGAGAAACCCAGGAGCTCCCATATTTGCTACTGGGGTGTTTGCAGCTCCTGCTGGACAGTCCCGCGGGCTGCTTGGAAGCAAACAGGGCCACTTGGCCATGTGGAGACCTGGAAGACATTTAAACTCCAAAGGGGTTAAATTTCAAACCAAGTCCACGTCTCCTTTGAAGTGGCCTGACCCTTTCCCTCCCATCCTTTTGGTTTCCCACTGATAGGGCCCCAGAGAGCTGGGGGGGTTTAGGGCTGTGCCAGGCCCATGGGCCACTGCTGGAGCCTGGGGCCAGCTGATTGTTTGCATGGTCCAACTGGGAGCCATCCTTCAGTTTTCCTTGACAAGGATCCAAGCATCCTTGTGCCGACACAAGGAGACAAACAGTCCAGAGGCGCAATTTGTCCATCAGTACAAGCTGTTATTAAGCCATCCATTGCACCCCCTTCCCCTCCCTTGCTGTCACATTCCCGTTTCTTTTCATGCCTCTAATTTGTCATTCCCATTCCCAGGCTGAGAACAGTGCAGAGCAGGGTCTCCCTTTTTGGTTTAGCCCACTTACTTTCACCCCAAAGCATTTCTGCCATCTCTGCTTCCTCTGAAAAATCCCACATTTCCAGGTGGCAAACGAAGCTGGATCTGGCTGTGCTAGCTCAGGCTGCTCTGATCAACCAGCTGGGGAAAAGCATCACCTAAACCCAAAATATTTTCTGCAACAGACACAGCCAGAGACAGTCAAGAAGACAAAGTCTGGCTGCCTTTGCTGTCCCAAAATTGCACCCATGGCTGTCTGGAAAATGGCCCAAGTGCCAGCAGAAAAATGTTTCTGCTCCCAAGATTAAAGGG
>NW_024525566.1:0-1359 GCF_017590135.1 Pyrgilauda ruficollis
GCAAGGAGAGGGAAACGTCGGAATTCCGCAGGGAGCCGGGGGGAAAAGGGAAATCCCGAAAATTCCCGGGGGAGCGGGGCGGGAGAGGGAAAAACGGCGAGGGGGAATCGTGGAAAAACGGCGGGATTGCAGAGAAAAATCAGCCAAAAAAACCCGAAATCCCAAAAATTCTGGGATGTCAGACAAAAATCCCAAAAATTCCTGGGATTTCAGAACCAAATCCCAACACATTCCTGGGATTTCAGAGCCCAATCCTAAAAATTTTGGGATTTCAGAGCCAAATCCCAAAAATTCCTGCGATTTCAGACACAAATCCCAAAAATTCCTGCGATTTCTGAGCCAAATCCCAAAAATTCCTGGAATTTCAGAACCAAATCCCAACAAATTTTGGGATTTCAGACAAAAAATCCCAACAAACTCTGGGATTTCAGGGCCAAATCCCAAAAAATTCCTGGAATGTCAGATTCAATTCCTAAAAATTCTGGGATTTTAGAGACAAAAACCAGAAATTCTGGGATTTCAGAACCAAATCCCAAAAATTCTGGGATTAGAGACCCAAATCCCAAAAAATTCCTGGGATTTCAACCCAAAATGGACCCAAGAATTCCCTTTAAAAAAACCAAAACACCAAAAATTTTGGGCTTTCAGACCCAAGTCCTAAAAAATTTCTGGGATTTCAGAGCCAACTCCCAAAAATTCCTGGAATTTCAGATCCAAATCCCAATAAATTCTGGGATTTCAGGGACAAATCCCAAAAAATTCCTGGAATGTCAGACTCAATTCCCAAAAATTCTGGGATTTCAGAGACAAAAACCAAAAATTTTGGGATTTCAGGGACAAATCCCAAAAAATTCCTGGAATGTCAGACTCAATTCTCAGGAATTTTGGGATTTCAGAACCAAATCCCAAAAGTTCCTGGAATTTCAATCCAAAATGGACCCAAGAATTCCCTGTAAAAAAACCAAAAAACCAAAAATTTTGGGATTTCAGACCCAAGTCCTAAAAAATTCCTGGAATTACAGAGACAAATCCCAAAAAATTCCTGAGATTTCAGCCCAAAACGAACCCAAATCCCAAAAATTCCTGGGATTCCAGAACCAAATCCCAATAAATTCTGGGATTTCAGGGACAAATCCCAAAAAATTCCTGGAATGTCAGATTCAATTCCTAAAAATTCTGGGATTTTAGAGACAAAAACCAGAAATTCTGGGATTTCAGAACCAAATCCCAAAAATTCTGGGATTAGAGACCCAAATCCCAAAAAATTCCTGGGATTTCAACCCAAAATGGACCCAAATCCCAAAATCGCCATTTTTTTCCCAAAATGTCCTTTTTTTTCCCAAATCCCCAATTTTTCCC
>NW_024525567.1:0-1359 GCF_017590135.1 Pyrgilauda ruficollis
AAAGAAAAAAGAAAAGAAAAGAAAGAATCCATACAGTGAGGTCTATGTATAGATATTACTGTGTATCAGCACAGGGAGTACAATTAACCTTAGAGAGCAGCAGCGGTAAAAAGGAGCAGAACAAACTGAAATAATAAAGCTGGCTCTGCACTCTACCATGGTATCACGGACAGATTGTGCTGAAAAGCATTAGCACTGCAGAGCTTTTGGGTGAGGAGGGTTAATTATCTCTCTGTGAAACATTCATTGCAGCACCTGGAAGTACATGGAACTCACTGGGCTACAAGTTCGTTGAGAGGTTCATGGTCCTTTGTAGCAAACCCAGAGTCATTCCGGCATACAACCTTTTCACTTTGCTCCGTGTGCATACAAGCTCTGCCTCCTACA
The DNA here is from genome assembly GCF_017590135.1 of Pyrgilauda ruficollis. Classification (NCBI taxonomy): domain Eukaryota; kingdom Metazoa; phylum Chordata; class Aves; order Passeriformes; family Passeridae; genus Pyrgilauda; species Pyrgilauda ruficollis. The sequence goes on from NW_024525567.1 coordinate 388, forward strand.
TGTTGCTGTGCTGATGCTTTTTCTCTGCTTATTCCTGTGATTTTGACTATGGACTTTTGCTGGTTTTGTGCAATATGTAGCACAATGGGACGCTGATAATAATGTGAAGCCTCTGGGTGGGAGTGTGATACAAATAATGATGCTCCTGAGAAGCCAGGACATTCTCACTGTGCTGTCTTTCAGACTGTGTCATTTCTTCACACCCATCTGGCCATACTCAAGTGTGAGCTTAAGCTTCTTTTCTTAACCTTTGCACCCTAATTTGCTTTTGCCATTTCACCCCAGTCCTTGCTCTTACTAGTTTGCATTGCTCCATAATGCTGGCTTAATTATCTGGGCTTTTTTTTTTGGTCACAAATACTCTCTGTGCATTCATTTGCTCATCTACACTTTCACAGAGCAGTTCAAACCATCAGCAGAGACCTTGTCATTACAACCTCCTCTGTTCCATTTTACTCTGATGCCTATAGGAGTTCCCATTTGCAAAGACAGTTGGGGAACTGGACAATACACACATAAAATAGCTTAAAGATAGACAGGCATTGTACAGGTAAAGCCATAGGTATAGGGTATTTCTCACTTTTCCTCCAACACTTTCATTTTATCTCTGTAGCAGAAGGGGCTGCCTTGCTCTGCTGGATGTTCTAAATCTATGTGGGGCTGCTCTGCAAAGAGGATCATTATTCAAAACAACCTCGATATTTGCTTTCTTAGTCTTTGTTCAGACAAGGCTTTCATCCTTCCTAAATTATACAGCAGATTGACTGCTGATGGCAAGCATTCATGTCTTCATGACAGAAAAATTCTGTTAAAGCAGCCTCTGAGGGTTGGAAGATGTAGCTTTGTATTCTTTGAGATAGTAGACAAAATTTAATCTATTTATTCCACCTCCTGGTATTATTAAAAACAAAAAAGGACCCTCCTGAAAAGAAACATAAAAATGAGAAACCAGTATTTCTTTATTTAAAATGA